>NC_050451.1:92225055-92525055 GCF_903995425.1 Onychomys torridus | reverse complement strand
GCATGCGTGCGTGCGTGCGTGTGTGTGTGTGTGTGTGTGTGTGTGTGTGTGTGTGTGTAGGTCAGAAGATAACTTGCAGGAACTGGTTCCTTCCATCACCATGTGGGTCATGGGGTTCATTCTCAGGCCTCTGGTCTTGGCAGCGAGCACCCTTATTTACCTGCTGAGCCATCTGGTTGGTCCTCAGCTCTTTTTGTTTTGTTAGATAAGCAGCTCATGTCGATAACACATATTATCTTTCTCATTGTGCTGCAATTCATGACCACATCCAGGTATCTGATGATATATAGTCTGTGCACTTTAACAATACAGTTCCCTCACTTGAAGGCACTGGATAAAATATGTTTTCATGTATTATTTTCCTGTATCTTCATTTCAAGGTTAATATTAAAAAGTAATATTTATTCATTTAATAGCTTCCCCTAACTTTGTGCCAAGTATTGTTTAGGTCACTGGGGCCACTTCTTTTACTAATACAGGGGGAAAAAACTCTTTTTCCTTCTATTCACTGGCATTCCAATGTTGGAAAACAGACAATAAACATAACAACTCCCTAAGCTGATGAGAAATACTGAAAAAGCAACAGTACCTATGTTGGACTATGTTTCCTTAGATAGAAGTTCAGTCTTGGTTATGAATAATGTATCTTGCTTCCACAAAGCATCCAGACACTGATATAATTAGACTCATGTCTGAGGTTTTTCTATAGTTCATGCATCAAACACAAGCCCTTCAGGCAGCTGTGCTTGGGTCTACAGGCATGGATGTTAAAGAAATGAGCATAGTCATGCTAACATGGCCCTCACTGCCTCACAGATGTAGGATGACAGCGATTGCCCAAGGCAGTCTAATTACAAAGTATTTAGTAGTCGGCATCCAGCACACACCTGCCAGAAATTTGAGAGGAGTGAGGCTGCACCAGGATTTTCATCCTGCACAAGAAGCCAGCTGGAAGCCACGTTCTGAAGATGCTGGTGCCAGCATAAAACCACACACTTTCTGAACATGGTTGGAAGTCCCTGGGATTCTCCTCTTACTGAGGTAGGCATAGGTGTACCGGGAGCAGCCTCTGCCTTTGCAAGGTCCAGCCTTCCGCCTGAACAACAGGGTGTGCTTCTCCGCAAGTAGAACTAGAAGCCTGATTTTCAAAGACCTGTGACTCTCACACGGACCTGAAAATGGGTCCATGAACAAGGCAAGTGGTCCCTTCCAAAACAGTGACAACATTCCCTGAGAGTCATATTCTGTACCCAAGTACTGTCAGTAAGTAGTTTTTCATTTAAGTGACAGGCAGATACTTTTTCAGTGGTCCTTCAATTTTAGGAATTAACACATTTAATGAGAAACATGAAAATAAAAATGGATCTAGCCCAGTGGCAGATCATTTACGGACAAGACTATGGGTTTAATCCACGACACCACAAAACAATGTAAATTTACTGATGAATCAGAGAGCCGGTTATTACCGCGAAAATTGTGTAAACATTTTCTTACTAGGATTCAAAAACATTAAATCACATAATCCACTGTTGCCTGTCCTGTTTTTGCCAATCAAATTCTCTACTCACAAACACTTTTTATTTTTAGTACAATGCTGTGTTTAAATGCTGCCTCATAAAAAATCCCAGGAAATAAGAAGAAATTCATAAAGATGAATCTGCTTCCAGAATGTAAGAAGCAAACTGGGAAAAAAACGTCAAATACATTTGCTTATTGCACATACCTGCTGTGTTAATCTGATAATAAGAGATATAAATAATTAAGTGTTGCCTCGTATGCCACTGTGTAGGTAGAAATTAGAAACTCATTTTGCACATGATCAGGTTAATGAAACAGAGCCATATAAAATCAAAAATAAATAAAGTTAGGGATCAGAGAGGACCTGAAATATTATGCAGCTCATGCCCCTGCCTTGTAGCAATATCTTGCCTTAAACATCCAAGCAGCTTTGTGTCTATCCCATTTTAATGGTGCTCACTGAAGAAGACTGCAGGATTCTCTCTCAGGAAAACAAAATCCAGCATTTAAAAGTGTCAGGACTTTGAAAACATACCTTTTAATTCTGTTTTATTAGAATCCATAGTTTTAAACCAGTTTTCAGTATCTATTCATGTCATGGGTAGATGATGATGGGTACATACCCCTCATCGTCAGAACACAGATATGCCCCTTTCTTCACTCCCTATGAAAAGGTTCTAGTTTTATTGACCACACCAGCCTAATTTTTCCATCTTAAATTCTTATCCAACATAAACTGCTCGAAATTTGGTGTCATAATGTTTCCATTCCTTAGAGCTTGAGACAGGTCTCCGGTGATAACATATCTAGCATTTGCTGCATTTGAGCTGCAGAAGACTCTCTGTCACCATGGACAGCACCCCAGGCCTGGTGACTTTATTAAGGGGAAGACGACCCATTCTCATTTTAGGCAACACATTAAGTTTTAGATTTTCATGTGATAATCACTACAGGAGCACAACACAGTAGAAAAATTTCACTGTAGCATACCTCACCCCCCACATTCTACTGTGGAATCAGGAATCATGTTTGTAACCAATTTCTATGTACTGCTTTTTGGAAGTGCTGGAGGTCAAGTTCAGGGACTTGCATAAGGTAGGCAAGTGCTCTGCCACTGAACTGCATGCCCAGACTCAGCCTTACATTTTAGTGGAAGTCTTGCTTCTGCCTGGCAAACAGACTAGAGTGGGGACCCCTGAGAAGGAGCTTTTCAAGCAGGAGAGGAGTTACAGCAAATGAGGTAAGAAATGTTGGTGACCTTCACCAGGATGATGGCAGGAAACTTGATTTTGAAGACTGAACTGTATATCTGCTGACAGTTTAGACATGAAGTGTAAGAGGGAAAAGAGTCAGAGGTAGCTGAGCATTGGTCCCAAGATCAATTGGGTCTAAGGGGGCAACACCTGTGTACTTGGCTTGTAAATCTCAGTTGCTGCTTTTCATCATTCCCTCAGAGAAGATCCTCCCTCCTGCCACTGGCCTGCCTCTTCTGGTGCATCCTTCCTCTTCCCTTGTGACCTCTTCAAAGGTCTTCCTGACTCAGTTTCCCTCTCTACATTCTCCCAACACCATGCAGCTCTGTCTCAGTGCTCAGCAGAGATGACGCATTATTTTACCCACATGATCATCTGATTTTTGTCTGATGTCCCCACTAGACCTTAAGCATTATGAAATCAGGAACTATTGTCAGCATTTTATGTACCTGCCCCCCCCCCAGCATAAGAAAGGACATGACACATTAATGCTCAGTAAACTTTTAAAGATTGTGCTGCCTAGTTTTATGTCAACTTGACATGGGCCTGAGTCATTTTTTTCCAGGGGAAATCTCAATAAAGAAAATGCTCCCACCAGCCTGGCCTGTGGACAACCCTGTAGTGCATGTTCTTGATTGGTGATTGATGTGGGAAGGCCCACTCGGTCCTTGGTGCTGTAGAAAAGCAGATTGAGCAAGCTATGGGAAACAAGCCACATTAGCTCTCGCTTCCCTGTTCCTGCCCTGACACTCTTAGATGACAGACTACAGTATGCGAGATGAAATAATCCTTTCCTACCAAAGTTGCTTTTAGTCTCCGTGTTTTACCACATCAGGAGAAGCCCTGACCACAACAAAGACAGAGGGAATGATTAAAGTTTACATCAAGCTTTACTTCTAAAGATGAGGACTGATGGCACAGTCTTTCCGATACTCCGAAAAATGTATACAAATGGCTAGAAATTCAATTAAGTAATCCAACCGCAGCTTCAGATGTGCACAGGTGTGTTTGCAATGGAGAAAGGGTGCTGGAACATACCTGAATAGGCCAGTTTACCCACGGGCTCAGAGTTCTGTTGTAGGTTGCTGGACTTGCAACAAGAAAAGTTAAGTTGCTTGTTGCAGGCAGAGGTAGGGACATCTCTGTGGGTTTGAGGCTTGCCTGGCCTGTGTATCATGAATTCCAGGCCAGGCTGCCTAGTGAGACCCTGTCTCAAAAATTTTTTTTAAAATGGAGGAAACAAAAAGAAAAGAAAGGAGAGGAGGGGGAGGGAAGATGAGGCGATGGAGGAGGAAGAAAGGTCAGTCCTTAGAGGAGTTCTAGACCTACAGAGAAAAGAAGCCAGCTCTGTGGTGGGGGCAGGAATGGTTGCCAGGAGACCCTGGGCTCATGCAGATGTGCCGACCAAGCAGGAGGCTGGCTTCCTGTCTGGTGGGCATGCCAGCCTTGAGAAGCCTTTGTGAGCTTTGGATAAAACAACTGTTTGAGCCTGTGTACAGCTAGCTGTACATGATGCGGTTGACTTCGAAAAGGGAGAAGGGATCAGAGGATCAGAGGGGATGAAGATTTTTCTGATTTAGAGTTTCCACGTCAGATCAGCCTTAAACCCTGTCACTCTGACGAGTGTGTGATACAGAAGTCACCTGTTCCTGAGCTTGAAATGTGGTTTCTTGACAAGTAAAGGTGCCTTGTCGTTGCAGGACACATCACATTCTAATTTGATGCAAAAATATATGGAGATCACTCATCAGTTGCACCTTTGTAAAAGAAATCCAACTAATATATTTTTTACTGTGAAATATCAAAGAGGTGAGTAAAGTGAATTTTAAGTTTGTATATGGGATAAAGTGACTCTAAGTATTTAAAGTCCAGGTATTTAGCTTTCTTCGTTAGAGGGAGCTTCCAGACACAAATGTTGTACAATAGACTGAAATGCACAAAACCACACATAGTTGCCTTTGGTGGTATATGGATGCTAGGATCCATCCAGAGATTCCCAACTCCAACTGGCTTTTAAAAGCTACAAATCTGCCAACTCTCGTGACAGGCAGCCTTGGGGTGGTGATGCTTGAGAATCAGGCTGCTACTTTAACCTTTGGTGTTGAAGACCCTACACTACCTGCACTTATCAGCATTGTTCCCAGGCGGCCTTTCTTCTTGGTTGCAGGAAGGCAGCCGATAGCAACATGAGTTTCTCTTAAACATGAAATTAGATGAGATTGTCTGTTCCCTACATTAGCCCAACTTAATCCCTGCCCATCACAATCAGACTAGCAGACTGAATTATCACTGGAATCTGAGTGCTCACTGGCTCCTCAGCCTCATTCTAACCTCCTCACTTTGAAGATAGATTCATCCTTTCTTGAGCCACAGGGGCCACAGCCAAGAAGGCTGAACAGAAGCAAGAAGAGAAGCCTGATGTCAGGCAAACTGCCAGCAGCACACATAAAAGATAGCCCCCAATAATTAATCATGTAAAAGCACAAAATAGATGAGAGAAGACTATTTAACATTGAATTCTATGTATCAGTTGTGTGTGTGTGTGTGTGTGTGTGTGTGTGTGTGTGTGTGTGTGTGTAGATCAAAGGACAACTTTGTGGACTGTGTTCTCTCCTTCCATCTTTATGTAGGTTCTATGGATTGAATTCAGGTCTCTGGACCTACACAGCAAGCTCCTCAATTTGCTAAGCCATCCTGTTGCCCTAGAGAAGAGTTTTCAGTAGCACTAACAGTTGTGTTTGTAATACTCACCAACTGCACCATTTAGACTATTCCATCACTAAAATAACATTGTATCCATGATTCCTGTTGGTTATATTACAATTCACTTCCTTTTTGGGTGGCCTTTTCCTCTCATTGGACTTTGAAGCTCTGTCTTCTGCTCCCTTGGGGAGCCCCTGTGGTACCCAGTCTGTTACTGTGCATCCAGCACAGCAAACGATTTGATTGACTGTTCAGCATTAGCCAACTGGCTGCTCACTACTTGGCCCTTTGGCTGGGAGCAAGCCCAGCATCAGCTCAGCCAGTGTGACGTCTTCTATCCAAGGAGCCCTCCCTGTCCTGGCAGGAGGCCAGACCCTACAGGCTAATTACTAAGCATGTGGGTTTTAATTAATAATGTCTATGATGAATACCGAATAATTTTTATCCAATGTAGGCTATTATATGGACAGAAAAACATAAATATCTCAAAAATACCCTTGATTTTAGGTAATAGAAGGATTTTACCTTTCATTTCTTAGGATTAAACACATACATACAGAATCATAATTTTTTTTTTTTTTGGTGGTATAGTGACTAAATTTTAAAGAATGCTAGCATGGCCTAAGATTATTTTTATCCCAAAGTATTGTGAAAAAGCAATGATTTCCTCTTGGTTACTGAGGTAAAAAGTAAGTACTTCTCCTATCTGACAATGTTCTTTTACAATAATGATAGTTTTGGAACTCTGGGTAAGTGTGTGATGACAGCCTTACCCCGCCTTGATGGATGCAGTGATGGGAGAGTGACAGTGACTCAGTTGTCTGCTATTGACCTAATATGTTCATATTGGCTCAGAGAACAAAGCCCACATAGCGTTTGCTGACTCAGATGAAACTGCCATTAAAATTAAGAATGTGTATACACTCCCGTGAACAAAGTAGTTTATATTCTCCACCAGATTTGCCCATTTTGCTATTAATCTCTGAGAAGATATAATTAAGTAGTTTGGCTCAATATTGCAATACAATTCTTCAAAAATAAAAATGGATGAGGTAGGACTGTACCATCATCTATATTACAGAATAGCTCTCAATGTGAAAACACAAAGCCTGCTGCTGTGAGACACTAACAACTGCAAAATGAAATGGATTCAATCATGCCTTAAGTACACCAAGGTGATGTTTTCAAATCTCTAGGCCATCTACTAATACCTGTCTCATTTTTCTGCTTCACCAACCTTCAGGTGATCATATCTAGTAGATGGACCTCAAAAAGGGACATTAAAGGAAATTATTTTTATCATACAGTTCTCACTTGGCTACTTCTTAGAAACTCCTATTTCCTTAAGTGAAATGACAATGTTCCATATAGTTGAAAGTGAGCACATGATGGCTCGTAGGTATGGGTGAGGAGGTTTTATTGTAGATATGAGGGAGAGAACAGCAAGAGGCATGTGGAAGGATCCAGACTGAACCAGGTCATGAGAAGAGAGAGATAAGGAATGAGAGAGGAAGAGGAGAGAAGGCCAAGAAGGAGTTGTGGACCTAGAGGCCAAGAGGGCACATAGCCCAAACCTCTGAGTTACACAGGAATCAGAAGCTGAGGGAAGGGAAGCCCAGACCCTGGGCTGGAGAGGTTTATGGTAAGGGGCAGGGTGAGAAGCGCTGGGAGGGGCCATAGACACTGAGCGACCCTGGGAGAGCTGTGTGGCATCTTCTTTTATATTTCAGTAGGCACCTCAGTTAGCCATTTATTGGGGGTTTCTCTGAGACGTAACCTTCAACCAGGAGCAGGGCTAGCATAGCGATTTAGATATAAAATTGGTCCCAATTTATCAGATCCTGAAAACTTTTCAAAGTGAAAGTTATCCCAGACCTTAAGAGCGGTTAATAGCATCATTGTTACCAACAGTGACTCCTATGACACTTACGGGACTCATTTACTTACTTTACATGAATCATTTCATTTATTCCTCATATCTAATCCAGGGTAATATTAATACTATCGTTAGCTGATACAGTAGCCTCCATGTGCAGAGGGGCTGTGCTGACCATTTGTGATTTGCTGTCAGCCTTGGTATAAACACCTTATTGCACTCTTCCCCACTGAATGAGTTTATCGAAGTATAGGTGTATAATAGGAAAAACCTTTGAAGTATTAGCAACAGGAACAATACTCTATAGCTTGATCATAAAGAAACATAGAGGAGTGAGGACTACAGTTTGAGAGACTCTAGTTTTTAGCTCATATTACTTGATGTGGGCCACAGAACCTGAGAGTCAGGGAGACCCTGCAGCAATAGCTCTGACATTCTTCTCTAGTCTGGCTCATGATTTTTCTTACACAGAGAGAATGGTATTTCTTACCATTCTTAGGCAGAATGAAGACTTTAGGATCAAACTAATCACATGGATTAAATGTGAACATGTGAAATAATAATTGTGAATAAAATGGCGATAATGATAATACTAAATTTACATAAGTAGGACTGAAAACTCTTACCTAATCTTAAGGTAAAGAATAACTCTTAAAATTTGAACTAAAAAGAGAAGCATAAAGGAATAAAACAATAATTTTGATTAGTAAAAATTAAAGCAGAAACCTGCGTCTAGTAGTGCATGCCTGTAATTCTAGCTCTTGGAAGGTTGACATAGACGGATCAGGAGTTCAAGGTCATTGTAGGCTACGTAATTGGTTGGAATTCAAGGCTAGCCTGTATTATATGAGACTGTCTTAATAAAATAAAATAAAAAGGAAGAATTAATATAAATGTTCTTTAGTTAAATAAAAGGAAGGTAAGTTTGTGGAGAAAATACCAAAATTATGGCAGATGAATGCTTAATATATTTATAATGTAGAAAAGGATCTTACAAATTATTAGGAGGCAAAAAAAAAAAATACCATCCCTGTCACATTTCCCATACAAAAATACTAAGGACACAAATGGGCAAAAATTCACTGTAATTGCCCGAGAAAAATAATTTTTAAATGGTCATTTTCACTAATAATAACTTAAATAAGGGCTAAGTCTAATTAAAATATCATATTGTATTTGCCAATTATTTAATAAACAGCAAAAGAGTTACCTATTTTCAAGCTTTCACACACACATACACACACACACACACACACACACACACACACACACAGTGATATTTTATTTGTTTGTTAATAAAGTTTGCCTGGAGATCAGAGGACATAGCCATCCATAAAACAAAAGTCTGGCAGTGGTAGCACAAGCTCTTAATCCGATCACATGGCAGGCAGAGTCTCTGTGTGTTCAAGGACACACACAAGCATGGTGACACGCCTTTAATCTCAGTACCAACCATAGAAACCTGGAGGTCAGTACAGACAGGCAGTGATGAAGAAGTCAGTTGGCTGGGCTAAAGGCCAATGAGAAGGCAGAACAGTAAGACAATAAAGGCGCAGGTTCAACAGGAAGAAGCTGGTTCAGTTCTCTCTGGGAAGCTACAGGGTGTGGTAAGTAAGGTTACCTAGTGGCTCTCACTATTTCTCTGATCTCTATGGCTTTCACCTCTATATTTGGCTGTGTTTCTTATTTAATAAGACTGTTTAGAAATTCATACACACACACACACACACACACACACACACACACACACACACACACACAGCATTGAAGACATTCCCACACACCTCTACCCTTTCTTGCTTCTTCCTTCTCCTGTGGGTTGCCTTTGTTTCTCTTTCAGAGCTTTACTTCGATGGTCATGTCATATACATGCGTGGATGCATATGTATACATGATTTTATGTATCTATATAAAAACCTAGAGCCACAAATGACAGAAAAGATATGGTATTTGTCTTTCTACAATTGATTGAATTTGCTTACTGCGATTATCTCCAGCTGCACTCTGACAACATAACCACATTCTTCTTCATAGCTGAAGAAACTTCCATTATGGTTTTTTGGGTTTTTTTGCCACATTTTCCTATCCATCATCTGTTGCTGGGCACCTGTGCTGATTCTGTAACTTAGCTATTGTGACTAGAGATGCAATAAATATTGATGTGCGAGTTTCCCCGTGATGTGCCAACTTGGAGTCACTCTGTGCACACACAGGAGTGGTACAGCTGAAGGAGTTAGTCCTATAGTATTTGAGAAAATTCCCGACTGATGTCCACAGCGGACAGACTAGTTTACAGTCCCTCTAAATGTGCAAAAAGTTCTCTCTTATCCATATCTTTGACAACATTTGTGTTTTTGTTTGTTTGTTTTAGTAATGATTTCCTTTCTGGCTGGCGAAACTCACAATACAGGTTTTTGTTTGTTTGTTTGTTTGTTTGTTTGTTTGTTTTTTACCTTTCTCCGATGTCTAGTGATGTTGAACATTTTCCCTATGTGTCTGTTGGCTATTTGTATGTCATATGTTGAGAATTGCTTGTTTAGTTCATTGGTCCATTAATGGATTGAATTATTTAATTATGTGTTGTTTAGTTTTTAATGAATTACTTTTTAAAGTATATGTATATGTGTGTGAGGGCTAGATAAGTGCTCGTGTGAGTGCAAATGCTCACAGAATCCAGAAGAGGGAGTTGGGTGCTCCTGAACTAGAGTTACAGGCGGCTGAGTACCACCCAACATCAGTACTGAGATCAAAGTTGTATCTTCTGCAAGAAAATTATGCCCTACAACCACTGAGCTACCCCTCCAGCCCACTCTCACTTTAAATTTAGTTTGTTGTTATTTAGTTTTTAAAGTTCTTTGTTTATTAGTTATTAATCCTGTATATATATATATATAATCTCAAAGATTTTCTCCCATTCTGTGAGCTATCTCTTAAATTGTTTCTTTTGTTGTAGAGAATCTTTTTTTAATTTTATGAGATCACATTTGTCATTTGTTGGTTTTATTTCCTGAATAAGTAGAATCCTATAAAGAAAGGCATTGCCTATGCTTATATCTTAGAGTGTCTTCTACTTCTTCCTACAGCAGTCACAGGGGTTCTGGACTTATATTAAGTTCTTTGCTCCCTTTAGATGTGTTTGTGTTCCGAGTGAGATATAGTGAATCTAGTTTCGTTCTTCTACGTATTGATACTCAGTTTTCCCAACACCATTCATTGAACTGAACCTTCCTTCTCCAATGTGTATTTTTAGCATCTTTAGCAAAATTAGGTGTTTAAAGCTGCATGAATTTAACATTTGAATCATCTCATTCTGTCTTTGTTTCTTGGAGACAGAGTTAAGTTCTATTTCCATGAAGTTCTTCAAGCCTCGCAAACATAATATCAGATTAGCAATTTTACACTAAAATACTCTGAAAATCTTATACAAATGTTAATATAAACTTCTGAAGTTTGGGATATTGGCCCCCTAAGTCTGAGGGGTTGGTCCCCAGCATGGTGACACTGTATGTTTCTGGAGCATTTATGAGGTAGGGTTTCATGGGAGGACTTTGGAGGTGTGTGGGACATCACGGCTTCTTGTTTCTCTTTTGCTTCCTGGTCATTAGACCAAGCGTTTCACTTTACCATGTCTTATCTGTTACTATCACCTGACTCTTCTACGAAAAGCCTCAAAACAGTGTCCTCCCAAGCATGACTAGAACTTTCAGACTGCCAAACTGTGATCCCCAAACAAGACAAAACAAAACAAGCAAACAAAACCCCCAAGCCCTTTTCTCTTCATAAGTTATTTGTTCAGGCATTTGCTATAGTTATAGAAAATTAACACACACAAACAAAATACCCATCTTAAAAATGAGCACCACAAGACCACTCCAAAATGATGTGCTCAGGTACCTGAACCTCCTAAGAAATTTCAGTGGTCTGTTTTCATGAGTGTCCTTTAACAGCAATCTCTCCAGAAGCATGATGGAACAATGAAACAACAAAACTGGACATTTGATGGAGCTTCATATTTCATCTACCACGTGGTGATACCCACCCTCTTCCTGAGTGCCTCCAAGTTTTTGGATCCTTAGTCACAAAATGTAAGGTTCACTTGTTATTTCAACTAAATTATCTCTTCTCTTAAGTTATACATTTTACATATATTTTTAATAACCCTAATTTTAAAAGTGAGTCTATTAAAAAAAAAGTCAAAGCACTTTATAGATGCCTTTAAACTCATGGAGACACATAGGGAAAAGAACAGAAATACTTTGACATAAATACCAACTCAATCCTCATAAGCTTTGTGGTCCTGAGCCAAGTTTCTAAAGCTCAGTTTGTTGGGGGACATTAAACAAGAGTCGAAAAAGGGATGGGAGAAGTGATGCAATTGTATTAAATTTCAAAAACATAGTATCTATCTTTGTAAGTTCACACAGGCTTTCAACATGTCTGACATTTACTAAATGGTAGCTGTTATTAAAGAAATAGGTGGTGAAAAGCAACTCTGATTTATGCTATAATGGATTAAATTGTGCCCTCTAAAGAGATATGATCAAATGCTAGTTCCTAATACTCGTTCGTGAATGTGAATTTATTTGAAGACAAGATCTTTTTAGATATAATCAAGTCAATATGAAGTTGTATTACACTTGAATAGCCCCTGAATTTACTTGTGTTCTTAGAAGGAAAGAATGAAACACACACACAAACACACACACACACACACACACACACACACACACACACAGGGAGAGGGAGACAGAGAGAGAGATTGAAAAACAGAGACAGAGAGACAGACAGAAAGAGAGAGCACAACAGTCTGGAGAAAGACACAGAGATCAGATGATGTATTTAGAAGCAGAAGAGGGAGGTGCATTAATTTATGGAGCCACCAGAAAGTAAGAAGCAAGGATGGATTCTTCCCTAGAACTTTGAGGCAGCACAGCCTTGCTGACATCTTGATTTTGAACATCTAGCCCCAAGAGCATACAGAAACTTTATATTTTTTAAAGCCACTTTGTTAGGATAGCATCAAGAAACTAATACAATAATATGGCTCAAGTTATACACTCGGGCATTAGTGCATCATTAAGAGTATACAATAGTAATGCTGGTTAACAAATTAGGCCATTTAGAAATTCTGTTTGAAGGGTATTCAGCACAGTACCATGGTGGACAGGAGCCGTGGGATGAGGCCAATTGCAATAAAATAGAAGGCAACTTTGCTTATGCATTTAGAATATTCAAAGCGAATTTCAAAGATTGGGTGTTGAACTGTGCATCTCACCAGCTCCATGCTTCTCTTTGTGTGGCTATTTGTGCACATGCTCAGCACCTCCTGGGAGTCATAGAAGGATACGTTCAGATGAAGGTCTTCTTCTAGGAATTGAGCCAGTCTTTAAAATGAAGAATGAAAGAAAGAATCGCAAGAACAGAAAAATGGCGTAAGTGATTGATCAGTTGATTGGCGGATATTCATCAGTAGTAGGAAAGGAGAGTGAAAACTTACCAAACAGATTCAGTTTAACTGACTTTAAAAGTATGTTTACTAAAACAAACTCCAGATATTTTTTAAAATGAATTTGCTGACTAGTTTTTTGTTTTTATTTTTTTCTTTAAGGTAAATCTTTCAAAGGAGATAATCGTTGAGTCCCCGACTAATTAAGTGTGCTGCTGAGTTCCAGTAGCAACAGTTTCAGACTTTGGGAAAATGTTAATACCAGCACTAAAATTTATTCAGTTAATTGCTCTAATAATCAATAAGTAATTTTCATTCTAAACTAGGTTCTTTATGTGACTTAAATAAACCAACCAAAGATCATTTACATCTCAATAACAATTCCTAATAATGTCACATCATTAAATTCCACCCGGTTCTCAATAACGTTGGTTAGTGACCAATAAAGGGACTGATTACCCAGGTTGGGTCCTCAGGGGCATAGAGCGAAACAGTGGATGAGGGGTTTTCATGGTGCACCAAGGTAGCACAGCAGCCTTTCTCCTCTGGGGATGTTTGCTGCAATCTGTTTGCAGAGTGGCTTCATCCTCCTTCCTTCTTTGACCCCCCTCCTCCCCTCTCCTCTTTTCATTTTCCCTCTTTCCGAACCCCTTTCCTCTCCATCCTTTTCTTCTCCCTTCTTTCTTCCCCTCATATTCACTTTTAAGTAGAATAGTTGTTTGTTTAGTATTGACAAGAATTCATAAAGGGAAGACTGATTGCATTTTATTTATTTTTAAAATGATTAGTAGAAGAAGCAAAACACTTCAAGAAAACCTCAAATTGAAAACATAAAAAGAGAGAGTAGAGATGTGGGAATTATCTCTGTGCTATCCTGTGTAAGCATTATTTCTACAAGAAATATTGGAGGCTTACATTTGGATGTTGATTATTTATATTGACCAAATTAAACCACTTGCCTCTTTAGGCTGCATTGTCTATGTAGTTTTGGGCAGGTAAAAGGCATTGTGTGCCAATGAAAAGTGGTTCTATGGCTAAAATGTATATAATTTAAGCAACAAAAATCATTACTATTTTAAAATACATTTTTAACACTGTTTTTGTGATGCCAACACACTGGCTGATATTGAAATTTTTATGTTAATTAAACAACCTTAACCACTTGGTAAATTTCAGATATGTACACTTTGTAATTACCTCCATTATTGAAATAGCTAGCTTGATTTATCCATGCCACAGTAACATTGTAGCTTCTGTTATTTTTGTCTTTAGAAAAACAGAGGTCCCAGCGTGGGAATATAAAACTATTACTGTAAATTAAATATTAAAGCTAACTTATTCTTGCATAAGAATGCTGTCAAATAATGGTGATAACTGTTGCTAAGATAGAAGGTATTTTTTGGATTTTTTTGAAGCACAAATTAAAATCCAATTTCTGTTCTTTTGGTAAATTGTGTATAGTTAGGGTATACGGTTTTACTGATGACAGTAGCTTAAGGGGGAGACTATTATGGTCTTAGTTTAGCGATTAAGAAATACAACATTTGTTGAAGGGCTAGGCCTTTTAGTCTAGAATGGATTATCACTTGATCCTTCCTTAAGCATTTTTATACAGAAGTGCATTATCCTTGGAGCCACCCTGGGCTCTATGCCTCATTAGCTTGGGTGTTAGATAAATCAAAGGCAGCCTCAGAGACAAAGATAAGCAAACTGCAGGCCAGCGAGATGATGATGTATGGATCCAGGAGGCTAATAGGAAAGTATTGACAGGAAAGTGGTGTGCTTACCCTGCAATCACTGCATATTGCAATGAGAGCTCCCCAAAGCAGATGGGATACACTTCAGGGAATGCACAGCAACAAGACTGCTGGCCAGAAACGGATCCTGTGTTTTAAATTCTAACAAGAACTTGGTTTCTTTTGAGCTGCGCTGTAAATGCATGGAAATGTGTAGTGGCCTAAGCCATGGAAAATTCTGAAAAGAGAATCTCATTTCAAAAGACCAAGTTGTTGGAACGATTTCATTGTGTGGTGAGGAAATAATCACACATGCTTATTGTGATTAGAACTGTCCAACAGTCTTTAATTCATGATGGAGTTTTCTTCCACTTGCCTATGTGTCCTATCAGTCTTTAATGCATTATAAAGCATGCTCTGGAGCTAAATAACATTTCCTTTTGTTTTTCCATAGTCAGTATCTTTAGACCAAATTGGTATTTTAAGATTATGTACAGTCTTATGATTAATTTTTACCTCAAGGTTTTAGAAACTGTGAACTTTCTGTATTTCTGAAGCCAATGTGATTATTTTAAAATCTAAAAATAAATGTAATACTATGATTATCCTACCTATTAGCATTAAAAAAAAAACATCCATAAATACCCATTTGACCTGAGCCTACAGGGTACTACCAAGGGTTGAAGGTTAACTAGCAGAATTGATTTTCAAATTGCGATATACTCCTTTTCTCGTCTCTTTGCTGTCTCAAAGTGGAATTCACTGATCTACTCTAATGGTAGCACAGACTTTAGAAGTTTGAGCAACTGTTATCTCCCTGGCTCACTTCCTTTCTTTCCAGGGCCATGGAATTCAAATGTACTCATCCTAATGGTGTCTGAGGATTTAGGAGGGTTCTGCACCCTCAACGGCGGGATGGTTCTGTACATAGTACACACATTGATTCCTAGGCTATGCAGAGGGAGGCTCATCTGCTTCAGGCTCAGGTTCAACATATTATAATGATGAGTAAGGGTCAGATTTCAGTCAGTAAGGAAGCAATAATAAACAAGATAGGCATCAAGAGGAAGTCATAAGAAAGCCTCTCTGTAAATGAGCAGCCATAAACTATACTAAAGTGTGTGTTTTTGCTACTGCTGGTATAATATACATCATTATCTCACGATCTAGAATTTTCCTATGTTTAACACACAGGCCTGTTTCGTCTCATGTAGATATGAACTTACTGTAAGTATTCTATTGGAATAGTTAGCCTATTTTATTTCATAGTAATTTTTTCTCACCTGGGATTATCTCTTGTTCAAAGGCAAGAAGAGACATTTGAAAAAAATTAATTTAATTATCTTTGAGCTTAATGAACAAGGAGTCAATAAAAACCCTACTGCCAAGTCTGTGTTTTACAGATGAGAAGAGGTCCCTTCTACTACCAAACAGAACCACTTGCCAAAGGCCCAACAATTAGCAATTGGCAAAGTGGAACTGGATGCTGACATTTAGCTTGATTCCCTGATGTGCTGCCTCTCTCCGTAATCAGCATCGGGTTTGTAGGTGGGAAGCGGGGATGGCAGTATGCTACTGCTGCTGAATGTGGAAAGGCTGCACATTATCTACAAAACAGGCCCGAATCACAAAGTGAAAACATAGCGATTCCAGGCCATTGGTCTTTAACATAATTTAAGCATTCATATAGAAATGCAGGAGACTGTCCTGTCTCTGGTCCCAGTGACTGGCTAGACCAAAGCTCATCACACTCTGTCACTTGGTGCCAGCACCTTCATGAGTTACTTTTAGTTTAACAGGGAAGACGCTTGGGCCCTCCTGCTTGTCTATGTAGGATTGATTGCTTGGTGTACTGATTGATTTCGTCTCTTCTTTTTTTTTCTTCAAGAAATTCTGACTGGCGTGAGCACGTGTGTGTGTGTGTGTGTGTGTGTGTGTGTGTGTGTATGTGTGTGTGTTTGTCTGTCTATCTGTTTGTCTGACTGTGTCTTCATGGTGTATGAGAATATGCTCACTCATGAAGGCCAGAGATCAGTGTTAATTATATTTCCCCTATTGCCTTGCCACACACACACACACACACACACACACACACACACACACACACATACAAAGACAAGGTCTTTCATTAAACCCATTTGGGCTAGACTTGGGGGCAGGGTAGTGATCTCTAGAGATGTGTCTACCTTCTCCCTCCCCTCCCAGTACTGGGGTTTGAGAAATTCAACCCCATGCTTGTCTTCTTACAAGGGTCTTCTAACTTGAGAAGTAGGCACTATACCCACTGAGACCTCTCCCTAATTGCTAATTTAAAACTTTATAAAACAAGTATGAGAGCTATTATTTCACAGAAGGAGACTACAAGAGCTTTTTTTTTTTTTTTTCTTTTTTCTTTTTTCCCTTCTGGCAAGGACTACCAATTAAACACACAAGTGCTATAAAAAAATCTAAGAGAAGATGCCAATTGGTTTACTCATGTCTACAAGGATGCTCATAAACACAGACACTATCCTCAGCCAAGAGAAATCATTAGGCCACCTATTTTCAATTTTGGCTCTGAAATTTTGCTGTGCTTGCCTAGAGACCTATCCTTTCTCAGGAATCTGAGGAGGAAACAGTCACATGAGGCCCCAAAATGCACACAAATGGACTTATCAGACTGTTTTTGACAAATCAATTCAACTACAACTTAAAGGCATTCCATTCAAAGACCTTAAATTCTTAGTTCAATGTCCAGGAATTACCTGAAGCATCATTTTAAAAATTATATCCATAAATGTTAGAAGTCATATGATGCCTGCAACCTTGTTCCTTTAAAAGGATGCCTGTCACTCTAAGGTCCTTAGGAGGCTGCAGGGGAATCAGACAACGGAAAGAACCAAGTCCAGACCCACTCCTCAGAGGACAGCAAGAGTGAACAATGGCCTCACGGTGTTCCTCATTGCCTCCTCTGCAAGCAATTTGTGTTCTTGGTAACTGTCATTTGTTTTATTTCGACCTCTGAAAACCAACACTGTAACTCCCAACTGGTGCCCTCTTCATCACACTCTGCCTTTGTTCTGCTAGCCTGGGCTGCTGCCCCTGCACTGCCCATTAGCCCAGGGAGCATTGTGATTAATGCATTTGCTGTGAGCCCCAACCAGCAGGCTCAGCCCCAGGCTGCTCCCAGCGGCTGGTCTGGAGCAGTCACCGGTGTCCCCGTACCTTTAACGGGCCTGTCTCCCTTTATCTGCCTGCCCGGGGCCTGCAGCTGGGCCTCCTCATGGCCTGACCCACCTCCTTCCTTCTGCACCCTGGGACTCTGGCAGGGTGCGTTCATTACTCATCTGTGACAATAACCCATCGAGTAAGATGTAGAACTCAATTCCAGCAGAAAGACCTATAATGTTGGAGTCAGGAGGTTATCGCTGAGGGACCTGCACCTTGCTCCTTGCTGCTCTTATCGAGAGCTGTACAGGCTCTGCTGGGGCCAGCATCTTGTAAAGCTGAGGGTGGCAGATTTGGCCTCAGATTAGTATACATCTTCTTAAGTGGTGCTACATTTAATTAAAAAGTAAACCTTAGTTAATTTTTTTTTTGTTACTGTAGTGTAAGGACACAGAGATGTGCAGCATACAGTGTGGGTGGTAGAAAGAGAGAGAAAGCAGATGTCTGGACACTTCTGCCCCTGACTGTCGCTTGCCCTGAGCACTCTCTCTGTGTATCACAACACTTCTCTCAATACCAGAGCCCATGGGATTTCACCCTGGAATGCTTTGCACAGCACAGCTGTTGAGCCCTCTCCCTATTCAAGCCTTTTATATTTTCCTGGAAGAGTAGAGTTTTTGAGCTGTCAAATGGTTTGGTGGACTATCTCACACCTCCGGGAGATTCTAATTTGAAAGTAATTAGAAATTTAATGAATGAACGCAAGCGCTAAGGGGTGGGGCCGGGGTAGGGAGAACTGTCCCAGGAGCATGTCTTTTCATCGTTCAATCATTTCCTAAAAACATGTACATCATAGGATAAAAGTCAAGCGGCCTGAGCTCTCACCAGGCTAACCTCTCGGCTAAGCGGTGACGTCTTCCTCAACACTGCGATGTTTCTTGCTGTACATTGTGCATTTTAACTTCTTGGCTTGTCCTGCTGTTACTTCCACCATGCCGACCTTGGGATATGTTCACTGGAAAGATCCTCAAACTATCACAGAGAGTATCACCCCTCCCAGGTCTCTCTGCATTAAAAATTGACATGTCTGAAAACACACAGAGGTCTGCCTGGAAAATTAGACAGGGTTTCACAGAAGTCCACAAACCTCAGATCATTAACGAACTTGCAGCTAGGTTTTTACTTTTAATTGTTGTTGCTATTTGAGAAAGTCCAAGTTAAAAATCTAAACAAGCCTTCTTGGAGCCTGTAAATGTCAGCAGCATGATAATGTTTTAAGAGGTGAAAACGTCCCTGTGACGGCTGTTCTTGGTGTCAGCTAGACCACATCTGGAATTCACAAAGACCCAAGGGGCTGGGAACACCTGTGAGAGATTTTTTTTTTTTTCTAAATTAAATCATTTGAAGTGGGGAAACCTACTTTTAATCCAGATCTCTTGAGGTGGGAAGATCCGTCTTTAATCTGGACCACACTTTCTAGTGGCAGCCTACATAAAGGCCGCGGGAGAGGGAAGGTTTCTCTCTTTGCCTGCTTGCTTTCATTCTTGCTTTCTCTGGCAAGTTCATTTCTTCATGGACATTACTGCCTACTTCTCTGAGATTCTGGGGTATGCTGAAGACCAGCTGAGACATCTAGCCTTGTGAACTGAACAACTACTGGATTCTTGGAACTTCCATTGATAAACAGTCATTGTTGGACTAGCTGGACCACAGCCCGTAAGCCAGTGGTTCTCAACCTTCCTAATGCTATATGACTCTTTAATACAGTTCCTCATGTTCTGGTGACCTCCAACTGTAAAATTATTTTCATTGCTACTTCATACTATAATTTTGCTACTGCTATGAATCTTAGTGTAAGTATCTGATATGTAGGATACCTGGTGTAAGACCCCTATAAAAGAGTCATTTGCTATTGTATTTTAAATGGATTTGTCATCTACCTTGGCAGATCCAAAGCAGCTTTTATGACATATCTTAAAATAAAGTCAAACTTAATTCCTCCATCTTACCCCTAAAATAAACAAACAAATAAATAAATTAAAAAAAGCATCATTTGACTTGCAAAAGGGTCACAACCCATAGGTTGAAAACCATATATACCATTTTAATAAATATGTACACACACACACACACACACACACACACACACACACATTTTATAAATTCTGTTCCTCTAGAGAACCCTGAATAATACAATTACTTATTTCCAAAATTCACTTGACTGTAAAGTTTCTTTGAGCAGAATTTGTGATATGTTCATAAAACATACTTGAAGATGGCTGGATCTTTTTCTGTATGACATGTGAAAGGCTTTGCTTATATTTAAAATTCCCAGAGAAAGTAATGAGTTGGACTAAGGATGACATAATAAAGAGCACATTTGCTAAAGTATGTGAAACTTGTATCAATTCATAGACTGGAAAGTTGATGTTTGTTCTGACTATGGGAAGTAACTTTCTGGTTCCCTTTTCACTGACACCTGAGCAGAGCGTCATACCCACAAGCTCCCTAGGAGTCAGCTGGTACCTGTGTCAGCACCTAGGTACCTGCATTGCCATACCCACTGGAAATGAATGTTTATCTCTCCATCTGCTTCTTAGAAGGCCAGTATCTAATTTATCCTTCTATTTCCTAGAATACTAATTGGATACATGGGTTGGACTTAACAAATGTTTGCTGAGGGAATGAATCAACCAGTGACTAAAATCCTACTTTATAAACACAAATATTTTGAAAACTACACGAGGATCAAGACTCGTCCTCGGCCACTTCTTAAAAAGTTCAAGACACCTCAGTCCTATGAGGAAAACAGCAAGAACAATTGTATCAAAGTTGCGGCAAGGTTATTATGTGTAAGGGACGGTGCCTCTGTATCTAGTCTCCTGTTTTTTTTGTGTTAGGTCTCTGAGGTAGTTGTTACCATCTAGATAATTAGATTAGATAATAACGTTAGCTGTCTCACTGGAGAGACAGGCTAGAGAAGCGATCCACAGTTGCGCAGAGTGCTCCGCGGAGGAACACAGGGATGTGAAACCAGGCTGGCCGGAGTCCAAACGCTAACATTAGGCACATCAGCACGGCCCTGTTCTACTGACAAGGAAATGCAATATGGAGAAAAGTACAGCGCAGTGTGATTCTTACTTGGATGAATGTTTATTAGCTAAGAAAATGCATAAATAAATATATATGACATTGTCCTGACTTTGCAGTGTGGCATAGCACAAAGCCCTCAGGTTTTAGTGTCTGATGCTTTGCCCCAATTTTCTTGTAATACTTGATATTAAATATTTCATGGTTCTCTTAGTTAATTTGATACAGTTATGCTGGATTTTCCCTTTTTCTTTCATATTTACAACTTCTGAAGGGAAGTTAGAACCTGGCACACTTCATCTTGCCCAGCCTCTGACACTGATTTAGTTTGATGTCTGTTACTGTGATAAACAATATAACCATGAGCAACCTGGGGAGAAGTTTCAAGTTACTGTCAGCATGGAGGAAAGCCAAGACAGGAACTCAAGGCAGCATCGTGAGGAAGAAACCATGAAGCAGAGATAATGGAGGAATGCTGCTCACTGGCTTCCTCTCTGCTTAGCATGTTTTCAGCTTTCTTATGTCAAGCAGGCTGACATGCTTAGCGATGGAACTGCCCACAGACCCTCCAGACAGGCCTACAGACAATTTAATAGAAGCAGTTCTGTAGTTGAGGCTTTCTCCTCTCGTGTATATCAAGTTGACAATAAAGACTAGACGTCACAGACACTCCCCTCATCTGTGCTAACAGATTTCCTCACTGACTCGGTTGTCAAATCTTTTCCCTAATTTTTATTCTCATGATTTCCATATTATTCAAAGCTGTTTCTAAAAGTGACTGATCTTTATTAGAGATAGTCCCACTTTAAATAATAATCCTTTATTGTACACAATTTTCAAATTACAATAAAAATACTGAGATGCTAAAATCACTTGTTTGCTCATTAATGAATAATAAAGGTATTAATATTTTAGCTTATTTCATCTAATTACTAACCATATGTATAAATTTGAGATATTTTTTTAAAACTTTGAGTCTCTATTTATTTAAAAGCACACATAAACATTAACTCATGCATTTACATTTTATTTTAGATCAAAAGTTTAATGACCATGCTTCTTTTCTTCACTTCTGTGACATTTTCCATTTTCTTTAGAATCTAAACACCATGGCACATTTTTTAAGGAATGAAGTTTATTTTGCCTTACAGTTTGGCGGTACATTGTGTCATGGTCAGGAAGGCACAGCGGCAGGAGACAGAGGCAGCTGGTTCCTTCCCCTCCAGTCAGGAAGCCTAGAGAAATGAGTGCTGGTATTCAGTTCAGTCAATTTATCTTTTCTTTCTTTCTTTCTTTCTTTCTTTCTTTCTTTCTTTCTTTCTTCCCTCCCTCCCTCTCTCTCTCCTTCCCTTCCTTCCTTCCTTTCTTTCTTTATTGGTGCTTTGAGACAGGATTTCTCTGTGTAGCTTTGTGCCTTTCCTGGAACTCACTCTGTAGCCCAGGCTGGCCTTCAACTCACAGAGATCCACCTGGCTCTGCCTCCTGAGTGCTGGGATTAAAGGTGTGTGCCACCAACGCCCAGCAGTCTCATTTTTTCATTGAGTCTGGGACACCAGTCTGTGGTATGGCCCCATCCACATTCCTAGTGGGTCTTCCCTCTCAACACATTTGGAAAATTCCCTTATACACTTGCTAGAGGCTTGTCTTCTAGGAGATTATAGATCCTGTTAATTGGACAATGTTAGCCACATGATAATTTTTTTTAAGAATTTATTTTACTTCAATTATATGTATATGTGTGTCTGTGTGGGCATGCATACATGAAGAGGGCTGAGTTACCCTACATAGGTAGTGCGTGCGTGCGTCTTCCTTCCTCCCTCCCTTCCTTCCTTCCTTCCTTCCTTCCTTCCTTCCTTCCTTTCTCTTTTCCTTTCTCTCATATTTTCGCTCTTCTAAGAAAATAGGAAGAGAACTGGATGTGATGATAGAGCATGTGAGCCCAGCTCTTAGGAAGCTGAGGTAGGAGGTTGTGTGTTCGAGAGCAGCCTGATCTATAGAACCATCGGGACACTTTCTCTGGGGAGAAAAAAAACTCTCAGGATGAACCTTGGGATGAATAAAACATTTAAGGATTTACAAAGCACACATTTATTAAGGGGATCTATTCTTTTTTTTTTTTGCATTCTAATCCTAGGTTTATTCAACAGTCCTTTCACTCTACACAAGTACAAACACAACCTTATCTAAAATGCTACAAAGTTATAAAACTCAAAACAAATTGTATAGTACTGACTGTACAATAAAGCAAAACAAAGCAATGTGTACATTGCCAAGGTTACCCTGCAACACCACCATGAATGGCAGGTGATAATGAGGTGCCATGAGGACCCTGTAGAACTGGTTCACCAATTTCAGAGAGTAACAGACACTGGGACAGGAAGAGAGAAAGGTGTTTAACCCTAAAGAGGACTCTGAAGGGGGACAGAGCAGGGCACGACCAGGCTGCCCGGCTGGTCCCAGGTCACCTGTGGAAAACGGTGTATTGCCATTTGAAGGCTTGCTTGTCCCAGGTGGCTCTGCTACCAAGCGCATTCTCAAGAACTGGAAGGGTGAACTTTCTAGCCAGAAAACTACAGGGTACCTCTATGGGCACAGTCCTGAATCAACAGAATCCTCCTGCAGAGGAAACATCTCCACTGCTGTCTTCAAAGCCCACCTGGTATGGGATCCTTCCCTACAGACCCTCACTTGGCTAGAGAAAGGACAAAACTGAGTTGGGGAAACATAAGTTACAGAGGTGCGAATCAAGGTCCCTGCTTATTGGGAGGAGTTGGAGCTGGAGCGGCTCCTATGGAGACCTCCTACGCACAGGGGACCTGCGCCTTGGGGAGCGAGAACTCCTTCTCATTCGTGGGGGTGGCCTGCGCCACATGGGAGACGTCGGAAGCATCATCCTGGGTGGGCTGAATCGCCGTGGGGGTGGCCGAGGCCAGGGTGCCAACACAGCAGTTGCAATGATCTCTTGGCCATCAATTTGTCCTCCATCCATGTGTTTCAGCGCCTTCTCCACTTCATCTGGATTCTCAAACTCCACATATGCGTAGCCTTTGGATAGATGAGGATGCATCCTTTCTACAGGCATGTCAATCATTTTAATTTTCCCATAAGTAGAAAATATTTCCATGATATGATCCTTGGTCACATTCCTGGTGAGCCTCCCAATGTGCACTTGGGTGGGTTAGGTGAAGGGCTCCTCCTTTTCATCTCTTTTAGGTGGTTTGGATTTGGAGCGGGCTTGGGGAGCCGGAGGAGCTGCTGGAGCTGGAGCTTCGGGAAGTGCTGGAGCTTCCTGAGCGGCTGGACGCAGAAGAGGAGCTGGAACCACTGCTTGAGCCTGTGCTGGTGCTGGAGCCCGAGCTGGAGGTTGAGCTGGATCGAGACATCTTCCCGAGGCCGCCACCTCCTCCCGCTCTTCTCAGACCAAGGGGATCTATTCTTATATAAATTCATATGAACTCTTATAGGTCAATACTATATAAATAAATAAATTGATTAAAATTGCCAACAAAATGAACATGTATTTGTAGACCATATTAACTATTAGGAAAATCAAAATCAAAATCACAGTGAGACACCATCATACCCACTCCCACTAAAGTAACCATGGTAAAAAAAAAATAGAAAGAAAGAAAGAAAGAAAGAAAGAAAGAAAGAAAAAGGAAGGAAGGAAGAAAAAGAAAGGAAGGAAAGAAGGAAGGAAGGAAGAAAGCAAGAAAAAAGAAAGGAAGGAAGGAAGGAAGGAAGGAAGGAAGGAAGGAAGGAGGAACGAAAAGAAAACACAACAGTTAACAAGTGCTGCAAAGAGCGTAGAACCCCAGAGGCCTCTGTGCTTCAGAAAAGAATGTCAAGTGTTGCAACAGCTTTGTAAAATGTTTTGGAAGCTTTTTAAAATGTTAAATGTAAGTTTATCATGTCTCTTAACAACTCAGCTATTAAGCAAAACTTGTCTGCACACACACACACACACACACACACACACACACACACACACGAGGTGGGGAGAAAGAGAAGTATTATTCATAATAGTCAAAATGAAAATAATCCAAAAATCCATAAGATGAAAAATAGCTATACGAAATGTGGGATATCCATACAATGCAACAGTTCTTTTGGACAGGGGAAGCAGAGGAAAGGCCAGGTATGGTGGCATACATCTGTTATCCCAACGGAGCGGGTGTCATGTGAGACAGGTGGAACACTAGAGCTCTTTGGGCATCTAGCCTGTTAAACTGATGAGCATCAAGTTCAGTGAGATACGACTAAATTGTCAAAGAACAAAATAATTCTTGCTGTGACCCCAAAATGTTGCTAGTATTAAAACATATTCTATAAAAACAGTAAGATGAAAAACAATTGAGAAAAATATTTGATATAGAATCTTGGGCCTTTATATGCAAACACGCATGTGCATGTGTGCCTACACACACATATTTGTATATCCACATGAAAACCTGCATGCACCACATAACTATACATGAAAGTGTTGCTCTAAACAAAACAGACACAAAAGAACTCACATCGTGTGATTCAATTTGTACAAGATGTCCAAGAAAGGACAAATAACAGAGAAATTAAGTAGATGAGTTGGGGCGTGGGGCTGGGCACTGGAAGGGGAGGTAACTGATTAGGTAAAAGTCTCTTTAAGGAAATGCTCTGGGATTACACTCTCATGACAGTTGCATAATTCTGTGGCTATACTAAAATTCCTTGACCTGGATGATGAAGGAAGATAAAATTCTGTAAAAGTAATTCCCTTTAGATAAATTAAATAGGAGGACACAAACTGTGAGAACAGAATCAATACATGTATGTGACAAGATATGTATTTCACTCCACAAAGAGTCTTTGAGTTTAAAATGACAAAGGAAAGGAATAGAATGTTCCCAAGACAATATTCTTCTGGTTGCATCATTAATAAGGCACAATAAATATGTGGATTATGTGTAAATCACATGACAGAGATGGCAGCTAGAAGGTTAATGAGGGTCTTTTTTACTGAACAGAAGAAGCTGTACAACATATCAACTAATATAGCAGTTACCCACAAAAAAAAAAAAAAAAAAAAAAAAAAAAAAAAAACAGCAGCAACAAGACGTGTAACTGAAATGCAAAGTACAAAGAAAAATTGAGGCCAAATACTGGGGTGGTGGTGGGCAGCATTGTTTCTAAGTGGTAAGGCAAGGAAGTTTCCAAACTAAAATGGCATCATGACAAATTCTTTACAATACAGATATAAGAAGAAGGGTAACCAACAGCTCTCTAATTGAAGTTAAACCCTGCTCAACAAGAGATAAATCATGCCTGGTGCCAGAAACCTGGACAACTACCCTGGACTAGTCGAAGTCAAGGGTCTTGGTGAGAGATTGTGAGGTTGGGTCTCCTAGTAACATCAGAAGCTACATCCATGAAGTCTCACCAATGTGGCTGGCCTGAACATGAGCTGAAGAAGGACAACACTTGTATGTTAATAGACATCTTAGTATGGAAGGGAGAGAGCTCATGAGGCCTCAACCCTACACAAAGAACTACAGGCAATGAAGAAATGCTGAGATGCTCGGAGAACTCTCCTTCTCCAGGGAAGAGCACACCAACTGATTACCCAAAACCAAATAACAAGCCCTTAGATATACATCCATACAAGTAACACTATACAGACTGAGCAGGTTGTATTTATGTATTTAAATATATATCAGCAATTAAAGAAAAGAGACCATGAATTTACAAGAGAGAAATATGGGGATGCATAGGAAGGGTTAAAGAGGAACAAGGGAATGGGGAAACGATGCAATTATATTTGAATCTAAATTTTTAGATTAATTAGTTTGATACACTGCTGTAGACAGATAACAGTAGAAGGACCATTCCTTGTTCAGTTCAACAACAGTCTTCACTGAGACTTGATTGCTGTTGGGAGGGTTAAGGCTATTGGTGGAAGTATTAAGGCAACTTCATGTAGTTAAAAGGGAGGTTTATTTTGTGGGTTAACTTACAAGTAAAGGGATACATTACAGGGTCCGGGAAAGGTGTAGTGCAGTCCAGCAGTGTTCTCTGGAGAACTCTGCTTGATCTATCTCCAGCGTCCAGGATCCAGGAACCAAGAGCAACCAGCCCATCTGGAGCTTGGGTCTCAAGTGCTCCTCTCTCGGCCCTGCCTTGTAGGCTTGACAGTTACCGGAAGCCTCACTGGGGGTAGTACTTCCAGGGCAAAGCTGGAACAGCTACCCACTACATAAGGGCTCCCTTCATATGTGGCTTTTCCAGTTTTTAACATCCTTAACAAGCATCACCCTGCACTCTATGTCCTGTATATATCTTTATCTCAATACACTGACCATGTGTTTTGGGTTCCTGTGTTCTCCACTCTTCTATGGAAGTTCTGCTCAGCTCTTTAGGCCCAGTTGAAACCATTACTTCTTCTATGCAGATTTTCTTGGATCTACTTACTAGGCGTGGTGATCTGAATGAAAACGGTCCCCAAAGGAATGGACACTATTAGGAGATGTGTCCTTTATGGAGGAGGTGTGGTCTTGTTGGAGGAAGCATGTCACTGTGGAGGCGGGCTTTGAGGTCTCATATATGCTCATATATGCCATGCCTAATGAGACAGACCACTTCCTGTTGCCTATAAGTCAAGATGTAGAACACTTGGTTATTTCTCCAGCACCATGTCTGCCTGCTTGTCACCATGATGATAATGAACTAAACCTTTGAAGATGTAAGCCACCTCAATGAAATGTTTTTCCTTTATAAGATTTGCTGTGGTCATGGTGTCTCTTTACACCAACAGAAACCCTAACTAAGACACTGGGATGAACAAGTCTCTTTCTGCTTTCCATAGCTCTGGGTCTATTACTCCTGTCATTTATCTAGTCTTTGGTTTACAGCCTACATACAATTCTCTCAACTCCCCTCAGCCTCAGAATCTCCACCAAGCTACCAGCTTTCCTTCATCACCAAATAGTCCCACCTAGCACATGCCTGGAAAAGGCTACATTCTCCACACCCTCTGAACTAAACCTCTAAAACAAGGTAGAAAGGCCTTCAAACAAGAAATCAAACCTATCAAATTTACAGGCCATCTCAGACATACCTAACAACGGTGCCCAAAGGAAACATCAGAACATAAGACAGAAATGGCAATGGGGTGACTTTCTCCAAATAGTTACTGAAATTAGCAAGAGGCAATGGTGCCTAAATAATGTAAAAGGGTGTGTTTCAAAGATAATGATACTACAAAGCAGTGAACCTTTACAAGTCAGATTTGAATCCAAACATCACGGTGTTACTACATAGCAAAATAAAGCAAATAACCCTCTGGGTTTCAGCCACCTGTTTGAAAACTTGACCCCCAGCTGCCTGCCCTCTTTGGGGAGGTTTTGGAGCCTTCAGAAGATGGCTCAACTTTGCTGAAGGACTTGGCTTGTTGAGGGGTAGGCCTTGAGGTTTATAACTGAACCCTATTTCCCGGTTCTCCTCTGCTTTCTGACTGTGTCAGAAGTGAGTTGCTGTCTCCAGATAGGAAGGCCATAGCCAAGAGCCTCTGTTCTACAGTACTAGACTGCACCCTCAAATGACGAGGCAAAATAAGCCCAAAATAAGTTACAGCAATCAGAAAGCTAACTAGTAGATTTATTAATAGTATTTAGCTACAAAGGTGGAAGAAAAACTTAAGATCACATAAAGGAAATAAAATTAATGAACTTTTTTAGGTTAACAGGAAAACAATTCATTAAGGGTAGATACTTGTTTACTTATTGAGACAAGGCCACTTGTAGGCTGGACTGAGCCAGAACTTCTGTTCACACTGTGTCTACTTCCCCTACTATCATGCCTTGGTTGTGTAGCACTGAGGCCCTAACCCCAGAACTCATGTTTCCCAGACAAGCACTCGACCAGCTGAACCACGTCCATAGCCAGTTTATTTATTGTGTTAATCAAATAAATGATTGAAATCTGTTTAGCATGTCATAATCTCCACAATGATGGGTTCTCAGTGGTAAGGGAGTATAAAAATCTGTTTGCAGAAGCACGAATACATTACAACATGAGTCAAATAAAAAGTAGCTGTGTTGTCAGATTGTGGTGGGTGCAATTGAAACCCGAGAAAGTACATGGTCACTGACACCTCTCCAGATGCTGAGTAGCTCTAAAGTGTCCTTGCAAAGGAGAGAACCCTGAGTTGAGGGACATCAGGATAGTCGTGAGGGATTAGTAGGCTATCCTTGGAGGGGACAGAAAAGGGAAAAAGGCCATAGGCTTCTTAAGGAAGGATAAAAAAGAGTCACATAACTGGAAAATCGTCACTGTGTCTGGAAACAGAGAACAGGTAAGTTTGTGATCCAACTTGGAAGGAGATAAAGGAAGTGGTTTTGCTAATCTAATGAAAGAGTTCAGCCTTCAGGCAAAACAGACTGAGGACTTTTTTAAGCTGTCCATTCATAGGCAATTTTGCCCTGCATAGCACTATTTTGGTGGGAAGCAGGAAGATGAATTAGAAGGAAGTAAGACTAGAGAAGGGGATGTAATTAGGACACTTTTACAGCACTCCAGTCTAGACATGACAGAGGCCTCATGTGCGGCAGTGGGAACAGCGAGGAGACAGAGCAGAGATATATTTAGGAAGCTGATTGGGGAGGACATGGCTGATTAATGGGAAGGACAGGAGAAGAGACAATGAGGAGCCCAGGGTTGGGGCTCAGGCAATTGGGGAATGTCATCTGTGTTATAGGAGAAATGGAAAGAGGGGAAGTTAATGGGAAGATGATGGATTCTCCTTCAGATACCCTAGGTCTGAAGACCATATGAGACATCCAACTGGCAAGTTCCAACTGGCATTTGGATTAATGTGTCTGGAGATGAGAGAGAGGTGGGGCAGAAGTTAGACGCTCAAAACCTGGCTCCACGTAAGTGTTAATTTGTTGCATAAGAATAGGTGAGAGTCTCTCAGACAATGTGTACAGTCTGAAGAACTGTAAAACTAGGAAGGAAGTTCGTGAAACATCAAGCTTCAGAGAGCATCCAACACAGAAGAAGTGACAGCTACTTCTAAAGAAATGCCCCTGAGATGGGTGTCTGCTATGGTGTTTTACCCACATTGACTCCTGGAAATGTTTTCTTTACCATTGTCAATGTTTCACCAGGCACATCCATGAAAAATTCTCGTCCTAAGATTCTGAGTTCTATAGGAACAGGTTATGGACACCTGGAAGTTTTTCTAAGAAACATTACCTAGAGATTTTTCTGGCATAAGAAAAAAGAGGGTGAACTCATTTAGAACATCACAAAAATTAAAGGTATATGGGCACGATTTCCTCCCTTTATTTTTTTAAGCACCAGACATCTCACCATAATGAACTTAATTAATTTAAAAGCATTCATTGAGAGTCTACTTTTTGCAAGTAGCACAGATAATACCTCTATGTGTAACGGATTGTTTAGGTTTAGAAATGTTAAAGTAGAACAGACTGAGTGAACAAAGCGACCCATGTGCAGGTCCAGGGTGAACCACCCCAGGCTCCAAGGAGAAAACCTGGGCTTGCCAGATTCCTTGTGGTGCTGGACAGATGGGCATTATTATGGTGAGCAAATATATGCTGTGGTATGGGAGAGAAGGAGGGTACAGATAGACAGACAGAATGGTTCATTTTCTGTGGACAGAGGCACATCTGAAGAGCTGAAAGTGGTAACGAGTGGACTGAGGTAGGTGGCCCGATTACCACACAGGGCCTGGGCTGCTCTCAGGGCCCAGGTCTCGGCTCATGGCCCTGATTCAGCCATGGTCTGTGTTGATGCCCAAGGCTCCTGATACCACCAAAGGCTGAGAGGATAGGGCTGTATAGAGTCGTCCCTACCCCTTCCTGGCTGCAACACTAGGGAGAACTGGTCCTACCCCTCACCAGCTGAAGCACTGAGGAGTACAGTACAGCTGACCCTGTTTGCAAGGACTCGGGCAGGCTTGTCCTGAGGACATGAGAATGGGAGAGCAGGTCACACCCCTCTCATCTGCCATGTGGCATGGGTGAGGAAAAGATGCCCTCCTCTCTTCTCCCCTGGACACCTGCAGCAGATGAGGGACATGATCCAACCCCTCACCAGCTGCAGCCCTCAGGAGAATGGGCCCTGAGCCTCAACTGGGCAGAATAGTAGAGTTGACCCTGTAGACAGGTGCTTGGGTGAGCCAGCCCTGAGGGAGTGAGGGGCATACATAGTACCATCTCCCTAGTCTGAAGTGTGATGGTGTGGCCAAGAGAATGATGCCCTCCTCCCTTGCCTCTACCACCTCCAACTGGCAGTGGAACTGACCCTCCCCTTTACCAGCTGCAACAGTCGGGAAAGTGGGCCCTGCATGTCATCTGGACAGCACAGTGGAGCTGACCCTGTTGACAGGGGCACAGGTGAACTGGCCCTGAGAATGTGGGTGTGAGAGCTCTGGCTCTGCCCCTCATCTGCCAAATGGTGGCATGGGTGGAGGAGATATACTCCTGATGACTGAGGTAAGTGGGAGAGGTGGCCCTGAGGTCATCAGAGCCAAGAGCCGCCCCTGCCCCTCACCAGCTATAGCGATAGACGAGGGAGCTATAAAGAAGGAATGGGAAATGAATGGGATTGAGATGCATGATGTGAAAGATACAAAGAATGAATAAAAGAAAGTTTTACACACACGCATGCTCACGCATATACATAATATATACAAATGCTATAACAGCACAGAAAACTTTGTAGACCGTTCATTCTGAATCACTATTGCTTTGCAAGTAAAGTGTCGAAAGGCTACAATTGAGGGGGACAAAGTAGGAGGATAAGGAAGGGAAAAGAGGGGGGCAGCCCACAGTGAGGGGCATTTGAGGGACCATATGGAAACAGTACACTAGAAACTTCTTAAAATACATGCATATATAAAAGAAATCTGAAATGGAGTCACCAAGTAATGGGGGATACAATGCCCCAAACAGATATCTCTTTACACCAAGTGAAACCTCCAGTGCCAGGAATGGGTTACATTTAATTGAATTGTTAGCTAAGGTGGCCATGGAAACCCCCCAACAACCCAAGCTATTGATAAGGTTGTAGGTCGCTCTCCACACACTGATGGCAAGGCCCTGTTGCTAAAGACAACACTTACATATGTCTTTGTACATGTAGAAATCACACTGGTGCCTAACTGGAGCCTTCACCCCTCTTGGTTCACAATATGAGCAGGTACTCTGCATGCCACCAGAAGAGAAAGGTAAACATCAACCCAGCCACAAACCTTAAATTGACTAAAATGGCAATAAATGACTCTTAATGACATTCTGATATATTAATAGATCAGTGCCTGCTCAGTCATCATCAGAGAAGTGTCCTCCTTCATGAGATGGGAACAAATACACAGACCTTCAACTGGACAATGTGCAGAGAGAGAGAGACCTTGGAACATTCAGTCCTAAATGGGATGTCTCCATCAAATCCTTCCCGTCAGAGCTCAGGCAACTCTGCTGAAAAGGAGGTGGAAACATTGTAGGAAACAGAGGGGACAGATGATCCCAAGGAAACAGTGTCTTGCAGACACAAGACTGATATACATTTGTAGTTACTAAGACGGTGGCAGCATGCACAGGGCCTGTACAGGTCCAAGTCAGTGTGGTCGTAGAGCTGAGATGGAAGTGGGCATGAGCTCCCAGGCCTAATCAAAAAGCTATCTCTAGTTAATAACCACTACCAAAGAAAAAACTAGTTTCTCGAGTGGAATATCACTGCTTACACTTAAGGGCAGGGCCTATGCCCAACAGTAGATGGCCAACAACAACAACAAAAAAGTACTCAATGGTATTTTTATAGATATTTTTGTCTCATATTGCTTTATTTGAGCATTTTTTAACCTTACTTTTCTTTTGTTTGTATATTATTGTTTCCAATTTTGTGTTTTTATGGGTTTTGTTTGTGTAGATGTGTATGTGTTTCTCATGATTTTTCTTAGATTTTTAAAAATTCTTGATTGTGTGTATTTTCCAAAGAGGGAGATAAAGAAGTCATGGGGTTGGAAGGGTAGGGACATGGGGAAGATGTGAGATAAGATGAGGGGAAGGAAACTGTAATCAGAATACATTGTACAAAAATTTTCAACTAAAAAAGAATGCTACAATCAAATTCCAAACTAGTAATGAAGGCGGAAACCAGGTTCATCTCTAAGAGTTGAATATTATTCAATAGGCCATAAGCAAAACAGCAAAGAGAGTGTGAGATTAATGTGTTAACATCATTTGTCATACTAGTCTGTTTACTTTTGTTTCCTTGGAATTTTCTGTAAAAAGAAAGAGAGAGAGAGAAAGAGAGAGAGAGAGAGAGAGAGAGAGAGAGAGAGAGAGAGAGAGAGAAGGAAAGAAAGAAAGAAAGGAAGGAAGGAAGGAAGGAAGGAAGGAAGGAAGGAAGAAGAAAGAAAGGAAGGAAGGAAGAAAGGAAGAAAGGAAGGAAGGAAGGAAGGAAGGAAGGAAGGAAGAAGAAAGAAAGAAAGAAAGAAAGAAAGGAAGGAAGGAAGGAAGGAAGGAAGGAAGGAAGAAAGGAAGAAAGGAAGAAAGGAAGGAAGGAAGGAAGGAAGGAAGGAAGAAAGGAAAAGATCAGCATCAGAAGAGATGAAACACAGTTTACCAACTGGATCTGAACAAGAAGAGAGGCACCATGATTGAAGGAGATAAAAAAAAAATATGATACTAAGGATGTCCAGTAGAGGGATTAGGACATGGTCCAGCCAGCCACACAACCTTTGATCCACAGTCTGTCCTGCCTGTGGGATGTGCTAGTGGCTCAGAGATCGTGGGAGTGGCCAACCAACAACTGGTCCAGCCTGAGACTCATGCCATGGGAGTGAGCCCACCTCTCACAATGCCTGGAGTGCTAGGACCCAGGGGCTAGATGACCCAGAGATAGAACCAAACATGATTGAAAAAATAAAATATCAGCATAATGATGCTTAATGACATTCTGCTATACTCATAGATTGATGACTACCCCAGTTATCATCAGAGAGCCTTCATCCAGTAACTGATGGAAAGAGATGCAGACCCACAGCCAAACGTTAGGTTGAGCTTGAGGAATCCTGCTGAAGAGAAAGAGGAAGGATTGTAGGGGCTGGAGGGGTCAAGGATATAATAAGAAAATCCTCAGGGAAAAAAAACTAACCTGGCTCATAGGGGGTCACAGAGTCTGAATCCACAACCAGGAATCCTTCTACATATGTGACAGGAGAGTAGCTTGCTCTACGTATTGAACAGTGGAAGCAGGAGCAGCCCTCACACTGTGGCTGGCTTTTGGGTGGCTAGTCTTACTTCAGCTTGATATGCCATGTTTTGTTGCTATCGAAGGGAGGCATGCCCTTTTCTGAATAGAAACAGAGGAAGAGTGGATTGGGGAGGGGAGCAGAAGAGAGGTGAGGAGGAGGGGTTGGGAGAAGAGAAGGGATGGGAAACCTTGGTCAGGATGTAAAATGAGTACATAAATTTACTTTAAAAACAAGAAAGGAAAGAATGTCAGTCTAGAAGATAAACACTTGTGATCGTAGCCCACCATTCCCTCTACGGTTAGATGATGCAGATTTAGCTTCAGCTCTGTGTCTTGGTTTTCCTTCTGAAAACTGGGTGCTAATGCCGTTCTCTCAAGGGGAGTGAACCATGAGAAAGATTTGTCATAGTATCATCTGGCATATGGTGAAAATAATGACATAATAGGTAGTTCACTAGTCTCTAGTGGATTAGGAAATGGGAAGGCCAGAAAGAAAGACTATGATCAGAGAAGAGAGTGACCAAGGATCTAGAGTGTATTCTTATTCCTCCATCTATGCACTAATTTCTTTCGTCTCTATCACTTATGGTTTGGATGTCTAGTTTTGGAATCCTCTTCCCCTGTCTTATCTAAGATCTCAAGTGAACCTTGTGGACTCTGCCTAGCTACTGTCTGTCCCTACACAGAATCTGACATATTTAAGTCAGAGAACACACTGCTGGAGACCCCTCAGTGAGCTTCGTTGTTGTTCTAGGACAAGTAGGTGAGGACTGAGCACTAAGGAAATTGTCGGGTCCCCCAGCGACTGGAGGGACGCTGACAGAGTTAGGTGAGACCAGCCTCAAAAGTAGATCTTTTGTGGCCCGAGGTAGATCCTTTCATTTCATCCTGGTGGCTTGCACTGCTTCTCACACTTAGCAGTCTCTGGATAAAATCAGCTGAGGGAATTCAGAAACTTGCCTGGCATCCTGTGATGACAGAGGACGAATCGGAATTTCTGGATAATTTTGTTCTGGATGAACTGAAATCTAAGGAAAAGTGATGCTATAACAAAACGGTTCATGAATCTTCAAAGTCAGCTGAGTCAGTAACTTAGTTGGTTCACATCAGAACTCCTTCAACAGAACTTCTCTGGGAGCAGCAGCATGTACCAACAAAGTCTGACTGACAGGGGGGGAAGGCTGATATGGATGCGGATACTCCCCATCACCCAAAGAGCAGGAGCCTGTGGGGACCACTGCCCTCTGCCCACTGCCCAAGCTTTCACATACTGGTCCTCACAATCTGGGAGCTTCAAACTACCTCCCCACTGCCTCAAGAAGTCAATCTACTACATTTCAAATGTCTGTCCTCCATCATAGACTATTTTTAAAACACGAAGTTCTACTTTATCTGAGCCAGTAATGTCATACTTGAATTCATTGCCCTTTTGTCTAAAATTGTAACTCAGCTCTCATGGTTTTACCTTTTAGAGATTTGCTCTCTGACTACACCTTTCCCCAGTTTCTTTCCTTTCCTCTTGCATTAGTTTCAGTTTTGTTCCTTGGTGTACAATGTTTTGTGCAAATATGAGCTAGGCGGTGAAGAAACTATGCTTTCAATGATCTTATTTTCATCTCTATTTTAACCTCACATGGTATCCATGACAATTCCCATTGTACAGATGAGAAAAAGTGACAAGTAAAAGTAAATAATTTGTCAAAAAAAAAAAAAAAAACCATATAATTAGCCAGGTCTATACTAAATTCTCTCTTCTAAAAATACCCAGCTGAGCTGAAAATCCAAAGTACAGGGAAACTACCAACCCTTCATCGGAAACCACAGCTTATATATTCAGGTGTATTTAGGGAAAACAAATAACAAAAGTATTTTGCTGCTATTGTTTTGTGTTTCATGGTTCTGTTTCCAAGTGGGAACCGAAAGCTCAGAGAACACAATGAAATGAATATTTGAAAACTCGATGTCTTCTGCACTGAGCCAGCATTGCTAAAAAACAGGCACCTATACCAGGTTTTGTCTGCAGCTTCTCCAGCAGGGACAGCTCTTGTTTTAATGAAGTGGATCTGTGCTTTCCACACACACCCTTTTCCTAACAGTTCTGTGCCTCTTCTCATTTATAAGATGTTGTTTTCCTCCTTACCGTGGCAGACACGGACCTGGCTCTCAGAGAACTGGGGGAGTCACAGCACTGAGTGTGTGGGCAGAGACAGCACAGCCAGGCGCTCTGTGCTACAGAGTGCCCAGGGCTTTCTGGAACACGAAAGAGCCCGGGACCTGCAGCCAAGCATTTGTTTGCGTGAGTATTAAACCAGAGTTTTGAAAGAGTAGAGCCTATTGTGAGACATCTACAGGAAACCAAACACTTCTGCTACATGACCCTTCTCCCAGTTTTGAATGCTACCCTGTTCTTCCTAGAAAGAGAATTCTCCCATAGTTTATGAACCATGCCAGTCTGTACAAGTTTGTCCTGCTATGTCTTCAGTGCTTACTCATTGACAGAATAAATGACCAACATGTAATAACCCTTTAAAGCCAAACTATACTGAAAGTTTCTCAACTGCTACCATCCGTGACGTAAATTCCCAAGGCCTGGTCAATTCTCCTAGCTGCTTGGCAGGAAGCTGTATAATGGTGACAATTTTTTACAAAGGACACAAATTTGGCCTTTGAAACATGCAGATAAAAAAAACCAGATGGATTTTTATCTATTCATTCAAGGAGGGGGGGATACCAAGTGATTTGTGTGTTTTGTGTATCTCTATTGGAGGACAATAAACTGATTGAGAGTGGGTTTTTTTCTTTCTTTCTTCTTTTTTTTTAGAAAAGCAGAGGACTAAATCAGCAATCATCTCTTTGGATGCCAGCTGACCTCTGATGGAGACTTGGTGCTAGATTTAAAAGGCTTTGTTTACAGACAATTAAAAACCACATAAATTTAAATTGTCAAAGAAGAAATGGTTTCCAAAAGCTCCTGACAGCCAGCACAGCCCCTCCTTAGCTCTGTGCAGGGAAGGCCCAGAGGCAAATACAAAGCCACCAACCCACAGGCCTGTGGAGTTGGCTAGGAAGCAAATCCTGCTGCTTATGCTGCAAGCTTGTGCTAGTGTGATTGCAAACCAAAATCTTACATGGCTTCAGACACACACTCTTTGAGTGCAAATACAAATTGTGGAAAGGGGAGAGACCACCAAGGAGGAAGTGACTGCATAAAAGTCCACCCTGACAGGCCCAATCTCTGCAACCAGGGTCTCAGGCAATCGATGCCTTTGAACCTTTGTGTGGTCTCCATTTTTTCCCATCGAAGGATCTCGATTTAAAGATCAGAAATCGAGACAAAGCTCAAATGACTGTCGGATCTTAGTCTGAAATACCCTTGTTTTCTTATCTCTGTGCTTCGCTTTCTCATCAACCACCAAGCCAACGGACACAAGCGTCAGTAACCAGCATCTCTACAGGCCAAAACCAACCCCAGAAAGCACCCTCGCATGTTCGCCACACTATTTGATGCTGATGTTGATGAATAAGTAATGATGTGTAGGTGTTGGTAACATTTATACACGTCCCTGATTGGTTCTGACACAGGTGCTCCGCGGAGGGTGAGGTTTACAAGCTGAAAACGGTCAGGAGAAATCCGTGGTTTCAGGCTGTCCCTCACAGATGCGGGATTTTGCACCTGTGTTTGAAGTGGCTTTCATTTCGTTCCTCTGCAGAAAAGCCAGGCATGATGTTCAAACTGGGAGCACCTGTGTTTGGGGCCAACTTGGACAATTTTGTGGCCTGGATCTCTTAGATTCATTGCCTCAACTTAACAAGGAAACTTTTTTTTATTCTTGGAGATTTGAAATTTGGGGCTAAAAACTGAGCTATAAATATGCATGGGAATCTCACTCCAGAACCAAGCCCATGGAAAGTGTTCTACAGCGTGTCTCTGAGATTCAAGCACTTGGGTCATAAACAGCAAATGCTGCGGAAAATGGGAAGACTGAAACCTCCTCATCGATTAAAACCTTTGTTTAAATCACAGGGCGACTTCCTAGTTAGTGATGGAACATGTAGGCAGCAGAATCAACTCTAATTTAATATGGTTGTATTCTATTTTTAAGTTAAAGGCAGAAACTGAGCACCAACTACAGCTAAATTAAAATTTGGAAGTTTTTTTCTCTCCCTCTAATAAACTGACGACATTATTGATAGATTTTACACTCTTTATTTAATTGGGTTAAGAACATTAAAAATTCTCCAGTTTAAAATAATAAGTCTGTTGCAACCGTAACTAATCTTTCATTCCCTGAGGTTTGGCCAGTGACAACTGGAGACAAATCAAGAAGAATTTATCACTTGGAATCACGGCCACAAGTCTCATTAAAAAAATTGCAGGGAGCACAATTAAATGGCGTGTTCAGGTTCTTTGGACTTGGCATTAGTAAAGCTAAGAGCTAAGACTATGTATTATGCAAATCTATTGGTTGCTTTAATTTTTAGTCAAATTTGTAATCTATGCTATCTTTCAAAATGCAATGTTTTAATTTTTATTAAAGAAAAAATTTGTAGGGAAAATGGTATGGTTAGCTCTCTTCAAAGAAATAACGTACGACTGCCTCACCCAAAATTCTACAGATAAATTATTCTGGCAAAAGCATTCTAAAAAACAGGCTCATTATTTAGGCTTTATATCCAAGAGCAGAGGGTGTCAATCAAGTAATATTGTGCTAAATAAATACTGTGTGGTTGACATCATAAAGAAGCATGCACAGATAAAAAACATTATGCTATTAGCCACTTTTGAGAAATAATAACTATAAAATTTTTCAGACTAACACTTGTTTTATTTTTTATCAATTAGATAGCCCTTTGATTTGAATTCTCCACCCTCTGGCACCAGGGAGGTGCCTTTTCTTTTCTTTAAACAAAGGATTATTCTTCCTCAAAAGGGGTTTATCTAGTTCTTTTATTGTTTTATGTCACACAAGGGAAAAATGTGTTTGAGGCATCACTACTGAATTTAACAGGGACGAGTTTACTGCTATATAATCATTAGTCAGTGCAGTAGCTGAAACCTTAAACAAAAGAAAACAAACTACAAACAGGCAAGCGTCCCCTAAAGGCACATCAGAACACCAGAGAGGGACGGCATGGATTTCAAACAAGGTTGCCCGAGCATGTGCTAAATATTGCTGCTCTTGACTTTAAACTGCACACCAAGGAATACAGTTTCACCTTCTATTCTACAACAATACTGAAGAGCAGGGGGTGGGGGGAGATGAAGAGTTTAACAAATGCACTTTCCTCTGATTCTGTGGTGACTTTCTAAAAATTATATTTCAAATAAAATAAGACTCTCAATATAAAGAATCTTGTCACAAAGCTATTAGAAAGAGATACTGAAAATAAAAGGCTCTCTCTCTCTCTCTCTCTCTCTCTCTCTCTCTCTCTCTCTCTCTCTCTCTCTCTCTCTCACATCTTGAATAGTGCTTTGTTACTTCAAAAATGCTACCACCATAGGCAGTGTCATGTCGATTAGGTAACTATTTCCTGTTAGAAAGCATTTCCACAAGAAGACACTTCATACACACTGATCATTTCTGCTTAGGTAGTTTGAGATAAGTATTTTAAAAAAGTGTTCATTGTTAGTTCCTAAAAGAGGCTAGTGAGGAAAACATTCTTGTGTGAAAATGAACACAAACACAAAAGTAGGAATAACAACAAAAAAGAGTACCCAGAAAGTAACAATGCCATTTTTCAAAAAAGAAGAAATACTTGTGGAATATATTTCACAGACAGTACCCCTACACTGGCAGTGAATACTACATTATATCATAAAACAATATTCTGTAAATAAAAACGTTTAGTCTAAAATATGTCATTAAATTATTGGTTTTAATTTCTGGGTTCTGTGTATGGGTGTTTTATTTCCCATCACTCCAGGTCAGTTTGGTGTTTGTTTTCAGAGTTGCTGATTAGAATAGAGATGATGTTCATGTCTTGAGATGGAAAGTAAGCTACAATGGTTGCTAGTCAGCTATTAATGAGTCATGTCAGGACAGGACATGAGACACACAGAGTGTGTGCTAGGACAGGATTGGGTCTCATTCTGACCCCCTTCCTGTACTCCTTTCCCCAACTTATTTCTTACCATCTTTAAAAACATTTTTCAAGGAACTATAGGTCAGTCAGATATTACATAGCTAACCTAAGACTACACTTTTCTCAATTGCATCGATTTCCTTAGGTGCTGGTGTTACATGACAAGAGCTGAATTGAACAGAAAATAAGAGGAACTTAATGCTATTGACTGCTCTCCCAAACAAGCAATCAAAAATTCTTCAAAAGATAAAGTGATATTGATGACAATTTCACTGAGCACACATGGAACTCCTGGGTTTGAACTTCATACTAGCACATCTTGCCCCAACTGATATTTTCTTCCTATTTAACATACATGAAGACATGTGTGTTCTGAAACAGCACAACACACTGTTTCCATCCGTTTGTGCTGTGTTTGCTCACATTTGGTAGGACAATTATATGAAATTGTATTACTGTGATTGGATAAGATAAATCAAAATGTGGATATTTTGTCAACTTATAATTGTAATTGGTACCTTTCCCTCAACCTAGATTTAGTTCACATGTTTATTAAACCTCTACTTAGTTCAGATTTTATCAAGTCCTGTATGGTTCCCATTATAGCCCTTAAGAGGAAGAACTCTGATTGCCATCTTGTTCCATCTTACACACACACACACACACACACACACACACACACACCCTCCTGCCTGTGACTGGCTCAATGCAAGTTCACTCAGCAAATGAAAGAGCCAATGAAATAATGGATGCCGTGCCTAAGAAAGGATGCCGATCAAGAACTACAGAAAAAAATAATTGAAATTCAGAACATGAAATAAAGGAAAATAAAAAAGTCTATACCATGTATTTCCTTGGACCAATCAATTATTATTAGAAGTTTTAGTGTTTTAGGAGTCTGGATATGAAATTTCCTAGTAAAGTTTATGTTTAATTTAATATCCGCTAAAATAGTATCTTTTAGAACAATGACAATGAAAGCAAAAACGATCAGAGACACTGTTGCTCAAGTCTTTCTGCGTTCCTTGGTGTCAGGATATTGACAGTGTGTGCAAACATAAACATGGAGAATTAATCAAGTGTCTGCAGCTTACCTGCTCTAGACAAACATTTCAGTTAACCTCCTCGATTATATTTCCCTCCAACCTAGAGCCAGGGTTTTGGCTTTGAAGACTTGGCTTGCCATAACTTCATTTTATCTGTGCACGCATAATTATATCATGGTGATAGAATGTTTCATGTTCTCACAGAAAGCCTGAAACACTGACTATTTGTTTCTGTCTAGTGAGAAGTTACTGTCATCACTGAACAGAAATTACAGCTTCCCAGATGAGATCAGATACTAACTTTTTGGTCAAAAACACTTTTTCTTGTATATGCCAAATGTCTCCATTTCCAACGTGCCCTTAAAAGACCATAAAAGCATTATTACAAAGCAGGGTCTTTTTTATATAAGTTAATGATGTAGGATAGAAGATATTTCATCTTTTATACAGTTATTTGACAGTGATGAATTTAATTCATTCTATCACATTGAATGATACATTTATATTCAGTATGTAGTTTAAAATTTCATAAATGATTAAAGTCCCTGTCGTTTTAATTATAATATGCAGAGAGCAGCCAGAACTTATTTGCAAGGAATAATGTACAAGTCAATAAATTTGGTGAGCACTACTGACAACATATAAATAATGACTTTAGAAGTATAACTACCTGTAGTTGAAAACTAAATAACAAAGGTTCGTGTTTAGTTTTTATGAACTAGCTAATCTAGCTTTCAATAGAAACTCTTTGGAACTATAATTTTTTTATTAAATTGAAAATACAATGCAATGGCACAGAACTACCAATTTCAACCTGCACTTTAACTTTCAATAAATCAGTCCTACTCACAGGCCTTGATCACTGAAAGAGCTTTGGGTACCCTGAATTTCACTAGCATCCTTTCAACTGGAATGGAAGGTGATAAAAATCAGGTCTTTGACACAGAAAAGACCAACAGAAGTCTTAACCCACCCATAGCTGGTAGGCTAAAGGCAACTCAACCATTCCCTTCCTTAATGAGACTTACTGCAAATTGGAGTCCTTGTAAGATGGTATCCCGAGAGCAAATGGAACTTGAATTTGTTAGTTTCAAAGCCAATCAAAATGTATATAACTATTTATTTAAATTTGTCATGCCCAATAGAATGAAAGATTAATTAACTGTGGTAGCTACTTTTGCTGCCAGGGTCCCCACTGTGCTAGCTGTAGTAACTAGTTATGAAATGGCAATCCCAGAAACAGTAGTAGTGGTGGTCATCACTGTTATAACAGCAACAATGGCAGCAGTGATGTCAAATTCTCTTCTGGAGCTTGTAGGTATCCATTGGCATGGACACAACTCCAGGAACATGAACTGCTGAGGCCCATTATTTTGGAGCCCATTCCCTGTGGTGGGATACCTTGCTCAGCCTTGATACAATGGGGAGGGGATAGGCTCTCCTTCAACTTGATATGCCAGACTTTGTTGACTACCATGGGATGCCTCACCCACTCTGAGGAGTGGATGGGGATAGAATGGGAGGGAGGAGAAATGGGGTTGGTATGTAAAATGAAAAAAAAATAAATAAATAAATATATTTAAAATAAAAAACACCAGGTCTTCTACATGAATGATTCCAACACTCCTTCCCAGAATACACACTTCCACATATAGTTGGAATCATGTCCACATAAAAAAGAATCCACTCTAATCTATTTAGCATTTTATTGAGGAAGAACATACTGAGCAGCAACCATGTGCTCATCACTACTATGCCACCTGCAGTTACAGTAGTGAAAAAAAAAAAAAACTCCCCAGAACCAGATTATATATTCATATGGAGAAGAATAAAAGAAAGGGAAAACCAACTCTAAGATGACCAGAGTATACTATGGGTTTGCATACAAGCCCAAGCCTCACCCAGGCCTCTTAAAAATTCCATACCATTTATTTTTACTTAATTCTCTCTATCTCAGAATTCCACTTACAGAGGAGAACTTAGAATATACTGACAATGCAGATATGCTTTTCTTCAGTCCTTGTTTGTGTTCAGGAATATACATAAACCATTTGCCTCATGATTGGTTACTCAAATGGGCCAAGCTACTTCTTCTCTCCAGGGTGTCTGAAACTATTCCCTTACAAATGCTCCATTGGAGAAGCAACCACTCCCACAATCTTAGTGGACAATCTTAGTGCAGGCACTTGTCCAATAGATCTGACTGTCCCACCCTCCTGGTAAGAATATGAGGTTGGTGTCATCTTATGAACAGATGAGAAGGGAGGTTAAACTTGTGCCTGATATCAATCATATCAGGACAAGCATAGTCATCATTCAATGTCTTTGCTACATCTCCTGAGAACAGCAGACAGAAAAGAAAAAGTTTAAAAAGTGACATCATATCACCTCATATAATCCCCAGCATCTGTAGCTGAAGTCTGGGGTTCCATACCAAGCAACACCTTCCGAAGTCATTGCAGTTCAATTTAGGAGAAAATTCACCTGTACTGTGCCTGCAGACTTGCATCTATGGCTTTAGTGCAGCCAAAGTTTTGGATATATTTGTATTTATCAAGAAAAAGGAGGAAGAAAGGGGGGAAAGGGATATAGGGGGAAGGGAGACAGAGAAGGAGGGAGGGAAGAAGGGAGACCCCAATTTTCCAACATGTGAATTTCATACACAGGGAGGCCTTTCTGAGGCTACATAAAGCAAGAAACATGAGAACAGTTGTCCCTGAGATGCCTTATGTTATTCCACCTGACATTCTTAATCTCTTCTCATCAACTGTTCCCTACCCCAGCCTTTTCTGCCCCAGACCCACCACTGGAAGAAGTCATGCACCTGCCTTAGAACTGAAATACAAAATGGCTCTTAACCTATCTCCCAAACAGATGAGTGAATGGCCACCCTTAAGCCAGATCCCTGACAGAAAGCAAGACAGTCTTCTCACTACATTGCTGCTGCAGGGTAGCAGCCTAATGAACTGCCACCTAGAATCTCTCAGGGTTAATAAGCCACCTGTCTTGAAAGTAGCAGTCATATTGGTCTTTGAAGCCTATCCCAATACTTAAACTCTTGATGAAGTTCAGACTGTGCCAAAGGAACTTACTAACAAAGCCACTGAGTCAATTTAACCTAGGGAAACTGGACCCAGTAGACTAGGCTATCAGAGTTTTGTGTTGAGATAATTACTGCACTAAAGAGAGCATATGGGCTGTCAGGGCTGGCACATGGCCTGCACCAGCTGTTACCTGGGCGCTTTGGAAAACCTACTGAACAGCATTTTGGACACAGCACAGCTCTGTGTAAGTTTTCCAAGGCTTCTACTGGGAATTCTTCATAATAAATTTATTTTCTGTATAGGGGAGGATTGCACCCAGTAATGTAACTGGAACAAGCACATTAAATTTTTCTGGCATATAGAGCATCACTAGTTAAGAGGAAAAAAAACAATCTGGGGTGTAAACATGCACAAGGCCTCCAAAGCCAGGAATAGTGGAAACATTAGTTGCAATAGTTCTCTCTGTCTTGAAATTTTTAAAAGGTAGATTTAATGCATGGATAATTCCCTTTGAAACAACTGATATATAAGATCAGGCATTTATGATATCTAGCCTAGTGCCCAGCACATAATACATGTTAGCTGCTACTTTTATTGTTGTTCTATAGCCAATTCTACCTGCTAGGCATGTTCAGAGTTCCCAACCTGCCACAAAGTAGACTTTTCTGCCCCTCATGCTAGATATTAACCTCAAGGTTGACAGAGAGGTGCTCTGTTTGGCTACACCCTTCCCAGTTCTTCTCTCATCACTTCTAGGCTTGTTTTCTACCAGGAAACGCATCTTTCCAAGAGTGGATATCAGAGTGGGCACCAAGGAGTGTGACAACACCTTTCATTTATATATATAGCACATTTCCTTCTAAATTAACTGATTGCCCACAGCTGACTACCATACTATTGATGACTTACATTATTAAAATTCAGCCACTTTGAAAGTATTGTAAAGCTGACTACCACAGGTTATGAGACATCTGAATGTAATCCCAAGGATAGAAGGTGAAGAATGGGTTTTATATCACATTCACGTAAAACAACCAGCTTCAACAACCATTAGCCCCAAGTTATCTCTAGTAATTTTTCCTTAATTCCATTAATAATTTTATCCCTCTAGTAATTTAAATTTCCTTGTGAAGAGTGGACTTCCCTCCCTTTAAGAATCTTAAGGAGAACCACTGGGGTCACAATCTCCTGGAAGGCCATTTAAAAAGTGACTCAGTGACTATCAACTCACAAGAAGTATGGATTTAATTTTCAAGTTCAAAACTAAAATTCTCTTTGCAAATATTGATAGCATAAACATGATGGTCACAGCTTTCTCTACCTGACTAGGGACTAAAGTCAGTTTTGCTTCGAGGAACCTACATCAAGCCAGCCTTACTTACAGACTAGGTCTTGGTGTCATTTGAAAGAGATCCCAGATTTGGTCCTGATATTAAGTGAATTTGCTTTGAGAAAACACGCAATAGAGGCGAGGGAAAGCCAGGACAGCACCAAGTCCAGCCCCTTTGGGCCTCCTTCTGAGGGGAGCATGATTTGGGGTCTCAGACAAAGACAGCCATGTTTCAGTGCAGTGGGTGGGAATCCAACTTTGGAAAATTTCAGTCATTAGATTTAAATTTTAAATGTATGCCTTCAAAATATGCAGGACATTTAGAAAAATCCATTGCATTACATCACAGTAAGTGCATCGCCACATTATATTTTGCAAGCTTTAGCAAATAAAAAAACCCCCCAGTAGAATCTTAATTCTTATCTATGGAAAACATTAAACTGCTAAGCGCTAACAACTGGAATTAGTCCTTAAATCTCTAATGAGAATAATAAAACATGAGTGCAGTTTGTGCTGTAAGTTGATAAGGCCTGAATTTACTTGCTGTTAGGAAAAGTCACTGATCCAGCACTATGGCTTTTTACTCCCTGAGGTACAGGAAACTAGATCTGTCCTCTAGGAACCTTCTCTGCTGTAAGCACTTCTGATGCACACTATCGGAGGACAGAGATAGCAGGCTAATATCTAGTAACAGCAGCTTTATGAGATGATCCATTACTGATTTAAATCAATCTCAAGCAGGTAGTTCTTAACCCATTCAGAGCACCCCGACCTTCTCCATCCAGCCTCCACAGCTCCGAGCGTTCTGCCAGTCCTTTAAACCTCCAGGCAAGAGACGAACTGTCGACCACCATTCCTTGTCCTTTGCACTGATTTGGGAGACTGCAGAATGGATGCTACTGACCAAAAAAATTAAAACCTATTCTCATTTTAGCTACAATTCTCAATTCCACGTTCACTCAGTCGATTACAAGCAGGCACTTAATGAGCCTATTAGCAATTTGCAAAGACCCAAGAACTTGCTGTGAAAAAACTGTGAACATGAAACAAGTCTCTTTCCACACGTGGGAATTTTGTTAAAGACACACTTGCAGGAAAGCAAGGCCCACTGTTTATAGGCACAGGTCAGCATAAACACAAATGGAGGTAAGTTTAAAAGCAAATTACGCTGTTTTTTTTTTTTTCCCCCAGAAATTAAGTTAACAGGGATATTGAATGTTAGAGTATCAGCAAGACAATGCAGTATATTCTGTTCTATGAAAAGTGTCCACTAACACCTTCATTCACATTTGGTAAAGAAAACAACATGAAAGACAAAGGTCAGGCTTACTAATGCAGACAAACGAGTATCTGTGTGAGTACATACTTTGTATGCATTCATACAGGCAGCTGTAAACACAAAATATAGCTTCTTCAGTGTGCGGAGAAGCCTTAAAAATGACTGCTTGTCCCACTCCTCACACAGAGCGCAAACTTCGAGCCTTGAGGAGCTTTTGTGACTTTCTCAAGGTCACAGGTAGGTACAGACAGAACTGAAATCTCCTAACATCTGCTGCTGCTTTTCCTAGCTAATTCACTTCCTTTAAACCGAAATCTCTGTAAATATGTAGAACTCCACACACATACAAGATTCTTGGGCTGCGTGGCTACTGGAACTAATTCAAGCAATGCGAACAAGAACAGCACTGGTGTATTAAATAATTAAATATTCAAGATTACTTATATTGACTTTAGGTGGAAGTTTTATTTCCATGACAATTAGGTTTGAATGTAGTCACCTTTCCGTCAGTATCATGCCTAGAGAGTGTCACATTTGGCTGAGCACTGAATTTCATAACAGTCATATAGGATTTGGTAAATTGTCCCTGTTTTATTTTCCTTCCATAGAATGTTGGCTTCAAAAAATGGGATAAATATTCAAACTTTTCACTGCTGTCCTTAGTCTTCACACTCTATACTCAGGAAGTCAGTCCTGATTCATGGAACTGAAATTTCACGTTCTTGTGCTCAAATTAGTAATGATACATGAACCAGGATACTTTTGGCAGTTAATTTTGGTGAATAAGGGCACACTTTTTTAATTTTCTAAGATGAGTATTTAAACATTGCACTGATGTAGCTTTTCAAGGCGTTTATTAACAGTTCTGTGAATTAGTTGCATCTAGCCCACTGTGGTGCTAATGATCACTTTTTTAAAAAGAGTTGTCTAGAAATGTACTGATAACTAGTAACTAGAAATGTACTGATAACTAGTAACAAACAAAAAGGAAAGAGCTCTCTGTCACAACTTTTCTGAAGACAAGACCTCCTTCTCCTTCTCCCACCTCCCCTCGGCCTCCACTGTTTCTGTCTCTTTTGGCTTCCAAATTGCTTCACCTGATTATGTACAGTTGTTGAGGGTCAGGCTGCACCTAGAAAACCCCAATAATGGCTGTCCCCTGAAGGGAGTGACATGGGGCTTCTGTCATTCTGACATTCGTTTTTCTGTCTTGATAAGATATGAAAGAAACATCAGAAGGAATTCAGAGAGGTTCAATGAAATCCAAGGAGCTTCTACTTAAACATGTTTTGGTTTTTTTTGTTGTTATTTTTTTTTTTTTTGCCCAGACATTTGGGCTCATAAAGTAATAAGATTATTTTTATTGCTTTTCTTGCTTGAAGCCTAAAAATGAGGTTTGGCATCTTCTTGCATTTTTAACACTTTCAAATGAAATTGCCTATTTCCATCAATTTACTTAACTTAAGAACAAAGCTGATGACACCCAGCAATAGTTAACTAGTCATAATAACTGCTTGCTTATTAAATTAATAAAATTCAAAATAAGACATCAGGAAATATAGGACAAAAGCCTCTGATATGTCCCCATATTAAAAGATATTGTCTTTGTAAACAACATAATATTCAACCAATATATTTCAACATCTTAGATATTTGCTATAAAAGAAGCAAACATTTTAATGCATCATACACAATTGTCTAAATATTGTGACCACAGGCTGTGGTTTGCAGAAAGCACCTCTCGACCTTTGTTATCTCACTATATCTGTTATTTTCAAACAAATATTCAAATGTTACAGTGGATCTTACACTTTGAGAGACAGACAATTTTTGTTTTATGTGCTATAATCAAGTCAGTTTGTCACTTATTGCTCTAAAATGCTTTAGTTCTTAATGATCTTATGTATTTAAATTCCTAGATCTTTTAACAGTTATATCAAATCAGCACTTTAAAGAAAACCAGGATTGAAGGATACAGTGTTTATCCGGTGGCCTTAAGCTACAGTTCTTTTATTCTGTCTTATTTTTGCAGTACGTGATTCTCTGCTAGAAGAACGTGAGCTCCGTATTCATACTTAAGGCAAAATGACATGCAACTATGCTATTTTTGTGATCACTCTGGGAGACTGTGAAATGCACACTGACAGCATTTTACAGGTTTTGCCAATAACCTTTCTTACAAATGACCTGTCATCAAATTTCAGGAAAGTTTGCCACTGAACTAACATTGATTTCTTCAAGAAAAGAAAAAAGGAAAAAAAAAAAAAAAGAACTCATGCCTTCTTTTTTTGTTTGTTTGTTTTTTGGTTTGGTTTGGTTTTTAAGGGGAAAACAAAAGGCAAAACTCAATTTGGTCAGGTTCTACTAGGACAGTTCCAAGATATTTTCAAACAAACACCAGTTCAGTGTTTCTCTGCACTAAATCTTACAATCTGAGAAATTCAGGTCTTCTTGCATGTAAAAAAGAAACTTGGACATTTTAAAGAACAAACCCGGCATTTCAGACACACTTCTCAATTCTGTTATCAGTAGATCGGAAATTTCAGAGCTCTTAGGGTATCTGTACAGGAAACAGAAACTTAAAAGGGATTGATTTTTGCTTTTTTATTTCCATTATTCTTGTAAATCCGAACTGAACACAAATGAATTTTCCCCCTAGCTCTGAATCACTTCCCAACCCTCAGCAAGTATCCTTCGTACAGAAAGGAAGGTTCGTAATAACACACTGAAGGCTCCGAGGAAAATCTAGCCCAGTACAGACAGCGTAATAATGATGTCATTAAGACTCCTGGCTGAATGGGTTTCAGACAGAACTGTTGTATAGCTGCACACATAAATCTGAAAGAACTTTTTGGCTACATTCTTGACTTACCTTGAGAGATATTCAGAAGCTCCAGCAAGATGAGACACATACACTCAAAGAAGGTACGCAGGCCGCGGAGAGGTAGGCCCTGGAGGTGCCTCCTTCTGAGATACAGGAGGAGACAGTTTGTTAAATGGATGAAGACAGAGAAACAATCTGAAGACGAGGAAAACAGAAAACAAATAAACCTTAATTCGAGCACAAATAAATGAGAGAAAGGCAATTGTAGGGCTGCTCAAAGCCTTTTTGCCTAGCTGAATGAAAGCAATCCCTAAGACTGAATGGGTAATGAGATCCTGGCTCCTGAGATTTTAGCTTTCTTAATCATGTTCATAATTAATTCAAGAACATTGATAATTTCATTACATTCTTTTTGTCTTATCAATAAATGATGTGCCTGCACTTTTGGTCCTGTGTACAGGGAGAGGAGAGATGCTTTGGGTCATATTGCAGAAGGAATAGTGGATATATATGATCCAAAAAGGTGAAGTGGTAATTATTATCCTTGACCAGCCTTCTATTATCAGAACATGATGACAAGCGGCTACAAATAATTAATAAGCTTTTTATGCAGAAATGCAAAGCCTTTGAAGAAAAACATGCTGCAAGTAGAATTCCTTACGCAGATTATGTACATAGCACAACACACTCTACAGAAGCATGGTCTGCAACGGGGGCTGCCAAAATGTCTGCATTGAAAATGCAAGAAGAAAATCAATAGCTTGTTTTTAAAATCTCATTAAAGAAACTTTTCTTTGTCTTAATGTTTTATTTAAAAAAAAATTCTGTGTCCTTCCAATCGTCTTCCTAAAGTCCTTTCCTGGATCAACTTACAAAGATGTGAAACTGAACTCAGGAAAACCTCCTTTTTAAAGTCAAGATGGAACGTTCTGTCATTAGCTGTCAGTCATCATCAAAGGAGCCCTTTTCCTTTACAGTTTCTGATTCACCCCCATGTAAATTTTCACGAAGCTATCACTCATTAGTTTCGCCATCCATTTTCAAGGGTTTGGAAGGAACATTTAATGCCATTTAATAACAGGAAAGAGAAAGGCTGCCTAGTCTCCCAAACTGTTAAGATAATTAACATCAAATTAGAAACCGGTCAGTTAGGGAGAAGTGCGACAGTAAGAATTCTTCTAATTGGCAACAAGAATAACATTTCAATTTTAAATGCAACATATAGCAAATAATCTGTGCTCAAGTGCACAGGAGTGATACACAAACTAGCATTTTTTTTTTAAGTAGACCAATATGGTGGGATAGAATTGCAGCACTGGAAAACATTCCATAAAAGAGTTTCTCAACTAATTGTGCTATTAAAGATGAAAACAATTCATACGATGCTAAGCAGTATGCATGTTGGCACTTTGATCTGATTACTAAACAGAATCGTCTCGGAGAAGACACTGCAAAATCACTTAGGAAAGCAAGCTGTTGCCCGTGACATTGATATATGGGCCAGAGATGATGCATATACTGGGTGGATTTATCAGTAAATCACTGACTCTATTTACTTCCCTAAGGAAAAAGACCTGTCCCTGAATGAGAATTCTTTGTTAGAACCACTAGTAAGGGATTGATATTGGCAAAACATTCAATTTGTATATAGTGCTGCAGAAGAATCATAAAACAATAGTTTAATAAGTTAACGGACAAGGATTTAACACATTGGCAGTATACAAGTGCTTAGAAAACATTAAATAATTTTATTAATTTAATCAAATTCTTTTTGTGTGAACTCAATTACATTGGTTCTAATCATTCACAACTTATTTCTAGTCTAAAAATGATGTTTTTGAGAAATTTAAATTCCCTAAAAATAACATTTCTACAAGACACAAACTATCCTCACTATATAGACCTATTGCTTATTTAAAGGACTATTAAGCCACAGTTAAATTTAAGCCTTTAAGGTCAAGTTCCACTTGTCCCACACATTTTTATACATCTCAAGTCAGCAGATATATATGAGATAGTTTGCAAATCAAATATGTCAATCAATATTCCAGAGCAATGCAGAGCCGACTAAATTCTAGTGACAGAGCTAGAATTGTAAGTGATTTCTATGCAGTTAAAAAGTGGAAACACATGCACCTTAAAAGTTCTATTTCAAATTCCTTTGCATATTTATTACAAGGCTAAATCTCTCCTAGTGAGCTCCCAATCCTCATGCACAGATCCAAGCCATTTTCATACGGACATTCTTCCTTAATTGTGTCCCAGACTGCCCATCACCTCCTTCTTCCCAAGTCTGTTCTCTTGCTGCCCTATCTATGGGAACAGCTCTTGTTAGTTTTTCATAGAAGTGTCAAGGCACTGTTCTAGACACAGCTCTCAAGAGCTCCCCGACCTCCAGTCCACCTTCAAGTGTGGGTCTAACTTACCAAGTGCCACTGCCTGCTCTTCTCCATTCCCAAGGGTAGACCTCCTCTTCCACTCATCCCCTCTGTTGATTTTCTTTTTGGAAAACCATTCTGATTCAGTACACACAGTCTGTGACCCTTCTACCCACCCTCATTACCTGTAAAAAAAAAAAATACAGATCTGATCATCCCATTCCTTCACTCAAGCTGTCAGCAGCCCCTTGACACCCTCCTACAAGACTGTAGGCAAAGCGGTTTTTATTTGGTTCTGTTTGCCTTTCTTAGCCCTACTGTTCCCCCCAGTCATGTGGAATTTGCTCTTTCCCTCAGATTTAGGTTCGAATGCAGCACAACTGTCATAGTCAATGACCAATAACCAATCATTTTCTAGCTGGGTTTTGTAATTCCCTTGAGGATTTTCCCATCACTCTATAATGTCTCAAACCTAACTGAACTCTTTATCAATGGAGCTGGTGCTTCACCTCCGTTGATTCTTGAAGGCTCTCGGTGGGCATCTGTGCCATCTAGCCTCCCTCCCTCTTGCTAAACAAATCTCCTAGCTTGTTCTCATTGTCTGTGGTCTCTGTGCTTGCCTCCTCCACATAACTAAGAGTAAGAAAGGCACAGGCTCACCTATGTTTACATTCACTCAGCTATCATCTGGTCTTGAAAAAACAGGGTAGAAATTCATCTTACTGGAATGACTTTCTTTTTACTTTTTCTTTTTTTTTTTTTGCTATAATTTTATGGACTCAGACTTTTTTTTTTATTGTCTTCTATTTAGCATGCATATGGGAAGATGAAGACTGCTGGGACTGAGAAAACCAGATTCAATGACTAGAGTATGTGTCATATAAACATGTCAAGTTTTAGTGCTTTTAAAGTGCTTCTTTAAAGAAGGCAAGTATAAAAAAATATGTATTCTTTCTGCTTACGTACAAACTGATAAGCAATTTTAATATTATGGCAATCAGGGAAAGTCAATATAAGGACACAGGAAGAGTACAGAATTTAATGATTACTCATCCATTGAAATAATAGATAAAAGTAAAATGACCCTATCTATAAGAGTCCATATCTAAGGTATCCCTCTACAATTATACCTGGCTACATTGTAAGCAAACTTAAATTTAAAAAATAGTTAATTAAGGAATAGAAATATGTAGTGTGGTTTGCATAGGTTGTTTTGAAAAGTTAATGAGTTTTTAAAATTCTTTTGTTAGTAAGAATTCACTTTCTGCTGATACTAAATAAACATAATTTGCAAACTCCACAATGTCTTCCACAGAAAAGAAAAACAAAGGAGAGAGCACAAAGGCCTGAAAGCCTGAGGCATTAAGAAAGCTTCTCTATCTCAGCAGAGAAGCTAGCAGAGTCTGAGGGAGAAAATAGCAGCCAGGGGACGCTAGAGAGCTGGAGTGCAGTGGTCTGCCTGGGGAAGGCTGGAGAGCTGGAGTGCAGTGGTCTGCCTGGGGAAGGCTGGAGAGCTGGAGTGCAGTGGTCTGCCTGGGGAAGGCTGGAGAGCTGGAGTGCAGTGGTCTGCCTGGGGAAGGCTGGAGAGCTGGAGTGCAGTGGTCTGCCTGGGGAAGGCTGGAGAGCTGGAGTGCAGTGGTCTGCCTGGGGAAGGCTGAAGAGCTGGAGTGCAGTGGTCTGCCTGGGGAAGGCTGGAGAGCTGGAGTGCAGTGGTCTGCCTGGGGAAGGCTGGAGAGCTGGAGTGCAGTGGTCTGCCTGGGGAAGGCTGGAGAGCTGGAGTGCAGTGGTCCACACAGAAATGGCCAGAGAGCTCTTCAACAATGACTCATCAGGTAAATTCACTCCAGTATGTTCGCCTATTTGTTGATTGTGGAGTCATTGAACATTTTTTTTTCATGAAAATATAACACTAAGAGAATGTTGAAGAAACTGACTATTGCATCATCAATTAGACAAAAGAAAAACATTGAAATGTCTATCTTTTCTACTTTAGAGAATCAAACTCTTCTATTTTAAGATCTGCACAGGAGTTTCTCTTTTTCCAAAAAAAATGGAACAAAGTTCTTTATGGACAAACAATATATATGTATATACTATATCTATATCATCTATATATGAGAGAGTGAGAGAGAGAGATTGTTTTTCCATACTGCTATTCTATATATTAAGATAATACCTAGGTTTGCAAATTCAGTATCTTTTACAGCTGGAAAAGATTAGAGACCAAATAAAAAAAACATGAAATTTAACTCATACAAATCCTGCAGAGGTGAATTTTCTAGCAGCATGTTGAAATAATTATTTGATTCTAATCTTTTTCTTTTTTTCTTGAGGCATATTTTTGAAGCTGTTTTGTTTAGTATTTGTTTATTTCAGAAATACAGTTCTAAATTCTCATCTTAACTTGCAATTAGCTAAATTAACTACTTAGCCTTTCCTTAATAACACATAGTCAGCTTTGTAATTGACCAGTCCTGCTGTTTATAATCCCTGACTTCAGACAAGCTCATCTCATCTGATCAGTCCAAGCTGATCCCTGGGGTATGTATACTAGACTAAGGGAAGGTGAGTTACAGGGTGTGTACATTGTGAAGGGAAGGTTTCCCCTTCTAACTGTAGGGCCTCTAATAAAAGTGTAGGCAATCTCAGTGCCAAAATTCAATTGAATTAACCAGTTATGAAAGGCTGAGCTTCACTTTTGAGCAGATGCCTATATGGTCTTCCTTTCCCATAGTGTGTTCATTGCTCAGAAAGCAGTTACAGCACCAAGCAACACTTTCCCAGATATCAGGGAGTGTAAACATATAGGACCAAGAGATACAAGGCATCTTGTCTGGAGTGTGAAGATGGGAAGCCTCTGAGTGTCCTTGAGGAAGTGAGCAGTGGGAAGCCAGGAGTCTCACGTGGAACTGGAGCTTGATTGGAGTAGAGGAGAACACAGTTCCAGGGAGTCAAACAGGCCCAGCCTCCATCTCCTGTGTGAGTAGAATTTGTCTAGGGTGAGGCTGGAGTTAAGAATGAGGATGTAGTTATGGGTTTCCCATTAAGAAGTCGTGGAAAATCTAGAAGTATTTTTGATTTAGTTTTTATCCATATGTATATTATTTTTGCACACTCATGAGAGTTCCCATAGAAGCCAGAAGAACATGGAGCAAGATCATCTAGCTATGGTCATTACATATTCTGAAGTGGCCATGGGCCAGAAGCATGAGCTGCCAGTGGGATGCATGAATGGATTCTATCATAGTATGAGATAATTCATTGATGTTTAGAGTTACAGTGATTTAGAGGATATCTTTTATTTATGTGATATTGTAAATTTTCATGTTGGGAGAGATTTTTGCATCCAATTTATAAATTTGTGTGATTGATTTTTTTCTACTTCAAGTCTTTTATCAGAAGCTTCACACGGAAAAAATCAATGCTAAACTTTCAGTATCTAAACTCTGTTGGGGGGAAGGAACACTTTGGGACATAATCTTGTCTTGGTGATAGACAGCAAGGGGACAGTGAACATGGTGCTTGGGAGGACAGGCAACTCATTTGTCCTCACTTTGGGTAGTGATCACACAGCAACCAGAAGAGCCATTGCTGAGCATACTCTGTGGCTCACTGAGAACATAACTTTCAACTATTTCGATTGTGAGTTTCTGCTTTGTTCTCGGCAAAACAAAGATGTAGATACCTATTCCTCTGGGTGGTTGTAAGGACTAAATGAGACAGCATGTGAGAATGTGTCCAGCACTCACCTCCCATAAACCAGAGATTTACACTTTGGCAAAAGAAACAGAACCAAGAAATGTCAAAATTCATTGAAAATGTTTGTAAAGCATTTAAATGCACCAGACATGCAAACAGGAGCTTTGAGGCAAAAGAGACAAAGCAGTCTGTGTGTGTGTGTGTGTGTGTGTGTGTGTGTGTGTGTGTGTGTGTGTGCACGCTCGTGCATGCTGTGGAGGCAGAGTGGGAGCAAAGGCAAGCAAGCTCAGGACTGTCCTCACTGAGAATGGCTATAATAGAAGGAAAAACAAAGTGGAAACTCCAGGCCTGGTTCATCCTGCCTTTGGGAATCAGAGAAGGTGAATTAACTCGGTCTTGGGAAATGAAAAACCTTCAAAGAACACAGGAAACTTATACACAACATAAAATTTAATAGTCATTTTTTAAAAAAAAATCTAGTTTGAAATAAAAAGAGGAGGAAAGTTAACCAAGCTCCATTGGATAATTTCTAACTGACCATCACACAGATGGCCTTGATTAAACTCAGTGGGTCACAAAACAAAACAAAAAAATCTGAACATGGGAAAGGAACTCATGGGGGAGGGGTTGAAGTGGGTAGGAGGAGATAAGAGAGTGTGGAGGGTGGAATGTAGATTATGTTATATATATATATATATATATATGCGCTAGTCAAAGAACAAATTTAATTAATAAATGTGTATTTTTATATAATTAATGTATTATATTGATTGGTTTATATAACTATACATTTATATATAATTACACATTATATATCACAACATATTATATTTAATAATATAGAGAACTATTAAATAATATAATAAATATAGTGGAATTAAATATAAATTTAATTATTAAAATATATGGGATAGTCAAATAACAAATTTAATTAATAAAAAACATATTAAAAAGGAATAAGTTATTTTTAAGAATGAGCTGAAACTTTCCAAAATATACTACAAATTAAAAATATGGCTTTGTGGACTAGTGAGAAGGCCCAACAAGGAAGAGTGGTACTTGTTACACAAGCACAGAGACCTGAGTTTAAATCTCCAGAACTCATGACACAGGCTAGGTGCACCACATCTTTCATCCCCTCTGACTCCTGCGGTCTTTCCTCTGCCTCTTCCCATGGTGTTTCCCAGTGTTCTAGGAGATGGACCAGATGGAGACCTCCAATTTAGACTTTCTCTCCAAATAATGTCTGGCTTGTGGGTCTGTGTTGTGGGATAATGCTGTTGTACACTGGTTTAATAAAACATTGATTGGCCAGTAGCCAGACAGGAAGTATAGGCAGAGCAAGCAGAGTAAAGGAATTCTGGGAAGTAGAAGGCTGAGTCAGGAGATGCCAGCCCCCATCCAGGGAACAGCATGTAATGGTACATAGGTAAAGCCACGGGAAATGTGGAGCATATGGCCAAGCAGTTGTAGTTAATATTAAGCCTCTGTGTGATTATTTTATAAAAGGCTGTGGGGACTACAGGTGAGAGATTTGTCCTGACTGTGGGCCAGGCCAGACACAGAAAAACTTTATATTGCAGGTCTCTGCATCTGTTTCCATCTGCTGTGGAAGGAATCCTCTCTGATGACTACTGGACAAGGCACAGATCTGTCATTACAGCAAAATGGACTCATGGAGAATAAAGCTATAAGCAAGCACAGGGCCTGCGTGGGTCTGCACCCGGGCCTCTAAGTCTGTGTTACAGCTGTTAGCATGGTGTTTTTGTGGGACTCCTAACAATGGGAGCAGGTGTATGTCTGACTCTTTTGCATGCTCTTATGACTCTTTTACTACCATCTGGTTGCCTTGGCCAGCCTTGATATGAGTGCATTTGACTTGTCTTATTATATCTTGCTTCATCCTCTCTTGCTGTTGTCCCTTACAGATCTTCTCTTTCTTTTCTGAAGAGGAAATGGAAGGGGAGTGGATCTGGGATAGAAGGAAGATGGTAAGCATCTAGAAGGAGTGGAGGTAAGGGAAACCATGGTGAGGAATGTATTGTTTGAGAGAAGAATCTATTTTCAATAAAATAAAAAAGCTAGGGATATCTGGATACATGCCTGTAACCTCAGAGCTGTAGAGGAAAGACATGAGGATCTGTGGAAACTATGCTGGTTCCCACTCTAGTTACAGGTTCAGGGAGAGACCTTGTCTCAGAGGAATAGAGTGGAGAGTGGTAGAGAACTGTTGTGGAATATTTTAACTAGGCAAGAATGTGTTACATTTGTTTATGCTACAGAATATTACTTTAACTATGTAAAGGTGTGTTACATTTGTTTCTGTTGCCTTTGTTAATGATGTAAAGATTGCTACATTTTGTGTTGTGTTTAATTATATAAAGATGTGTTGCACTTGCTTCATCTTGCCTGCCTAAGGCACCTGATTGGTCTAATAAAAAGCTGAATGACCAATAGATAGACAGTAGATGGATAGACAGGGCTCTTGGGCACAGAAAATAAGTAGGATGAGAAATCTAGGCTTGAGAGAAAAGAAGAAGAGAACATGGGATAAAGAGAGGGATATGCCCAGAGCCAGAAGCCAGGCAGCAGCCAACCAGCCATGGAGACAGCAGGAAAGTAAGATAGAAAGAAAGAAAGAAAGAAAGAAAGAAAGAAAGAAAGAAAGAAAGAAAGAAAGAAAGGAAGGAAGGAAGGAAGAAGGGAGGGAGGGAGGGAGGGAGGAAGGAAGGAAGGAAAGAAGGAAGGAAGGAAAAAAAGCCCTGAGGCAAAATGTAGATAAAGGGAAACAGATTAAAATAATAGTTAAGATCAGGCTGAGCATTCACAACTAATAATAAGTCTCTATGTAATGCTTTTGGAGTGGGTTGGTGGCATAAAAGAAAGCCTGCTACATTTTGAGTTCCATCATGGATCACAAATTTCCACATAGGGCCTGAGGTAGGAAAAGAAAAAGAAAAAGAAAGAACAAAAATAAATACTATGCTAAGGAAAAATGCCTACCCCCATGCGGGCACCCACTTCCTAGAGCTGGGGTGGTTGAATCCAATTCATGGCCAAAAGCAGCTTCAGACCAGAGCACAGATTAGGCTTGGCTTTCACGGACATGAGAAGGGGGCGGGCCAACTGCCAGAGCCACCAGCTGCGGGACTAGCCACCACAGCTTAGGAGTTTCAAGTTTGGTTCATGCATCAGAGAATGCTACAATTGCATAGCCGCAAACAGGTTCAGACAGAAAAAACCTCTAAACAATTTCCAGTTGTTTAAAAATGTTTGCAGGCTTCAGAAAGAAAAGAAAAAAGTTCTAGACAGTCATAGAAAAAAATAGGTTAAAGGAAGAGTAAAGTAATATACAAAATAACAAGCCATATAAAGATGAAAAATGTACAGGGAGTCTGGATCCTATATGGTGTTGTGCTGATTTTGAACTTTTTAAATGCAGATGCATGAAACGGCTGCTGGAAGATATGGGATTGTAAGATGGACTGCTGAATTAAAAAAACCTTGATACTTTAGGAATACCTTAACTTTAAAATGGAACTCAAGAAACATATAGTGTTGGGGAAGAGGTTATGCTTTTGTTTCCACAGGAAATGAAAGGCTGTGGATTCTTTCAAGGTTCATAGAGAGCAGGTTTGGTCAGGGAACATTCCCTGAAAGTCCTGGCTACAGACATAAAGATATAAAGCTAGAAAAACTAAAAGATAGGTGATGTATTATTTTATCTGCTCTAACATAAAACAAAAAAAATTCACCTTTGCCTGGCTTATATACAACACACAGTCCATTCTTGTATTAATGCAGGTATGTATATTACCTTTATAAGTTTGTTTTCAGAGCAAGGGGACTAGGCACTAATGAAACAGGTTGCCCAAGTGATCCAGCCTCTCAGAGTGTATCTGTTGCAATTTCCTCAGAGATTCACATTTAGAACAGCTTCAAGGCTGCTGGCTGAGATTCTCTAGCCAGGACTGCAGATATGTCTTGTGCTTTCCCATTGCACAGAGACTGGACAACAAATGTTATGGCTAATTTTTTCAGGAGTTGACCATTATCTTAATTTTCTTGCATTCCCTAAAGATGCCATTGCACACAGACAACAGGAAACGGTCTAGAGAACACAATGCCCACATTTCCAAGAGGTTGGATGGGTGGTTTTGGTCATTCAGTGGGTTATGGATGTTTGCATCATTTAGTGGAGATCTAGGAATATAGGGTAAAAAGACAACTATTAACCTCAAATATTTCCATTGGTATGGATATTGATATATTGATACAAATGTAGTTATTTTTGTTATAGTGTATGCATGTTTCTACTCTTTGTTGGAGTATTGGGATTATTCAGTTCATTTAAAAATGTAATATATAATCAAGAAATGCAGGTTAGTAGTTAGTCATTTATAGTAATCGAACTTGTAGTCATATTAGATACGTTTTCAAGATTAAGAAAATATATTTAGATAGATATATGGTCTTCAAACACTTCAAAGACCTATATGATATGGTATTTAAGATGTTTAATAGCCTAAGGCTTTCCATGACAATGAGATACATCTGTTTTTGGCAGCACCAATCTATGTTATAAAAGAATGATGGGCATCAAAGAACCTTCATATGGACTTTGCTTTTAATATGGCAAAGCTAGCCATTTGAGCAAGAAACTGTCCTCATCTCAACTGCTGACAGGATGCCATCCAAACTAGATATGTAGGATACAAAGGACAACAAGATGGGACAGTCCTTCAAAATCCCTGCTTCATGGAAAAGTCTGCCAGGTATTCTAGGCCTTTAGACCAAAGATGGATGTCCCAATGTTACAGACGAACTTTGGGTGAGTGTCCAGGCAGGCAGATGTCTCTGACATATCTATAGTTTTGGAAGTGGCTTGTATTGAACTTCCTGTTTACTCAAGTAATATTATATACCTCTGGGGTCTTTGATGAAGTTGAAGACTAGACAATTATTGTTTTCCTTAGTTAAGATAGAAAGTAGTTAGGTACAAGACTTTGGACTCACCAAGATAGAATAAGTAATGAAGTATTTTCTTTGAATCTGCCAAATACAAATGGACTGGACATTTTAAATGTAATTCTTACTTGATAACTGTTCTTATTGTATATAGTCTTAACTATGCTAAAGCTAAAACTTCTCTTTTTGTTTAGAAAAAAGAGAAATATTTCAGAATATTATTTTAACTAGGCAAAGATGTATTACATTTGTTTATGCTACAGAATATTACTTTAACTATGTGATGTTACATTGTTTCTACTGCTTTTGTTAATGAGGTAAAGATGTGTTACATTTGTTTATCCTGCATTTGTTTAATTATATAAAGATATGTTACATTTGTTTCACCTTCTCTGTTTAAGGCACCTGATTGGTCTAACAAAAGACTAAATGGCCAATAGCAAGGCAAGATAGGGCTAGGCAGGGCTGGCAGGTAGAGAGAATAAGTAGGATGAGAAATCTAGGCTGGAGACAGAAAGAGAAGAGAATAAAGGAAAGAGAGAGGAGTATACCCAGGGCCAGAAGCCAGGCAGGAGACAGCAGGAAAGTAAGACATATAGAAATAAATAAAGATAAAACTCCCAGAGGCAAAATGTAGATAATGAGAAACAGATTAAAATGATAGCTAATAGAAGGATGAGCACTCATAACTAATAATAAGTCTCCATATCATGATTTGGGAGCTTGTTGATCACACAAAAGAAAAAGGCTGATAGAAATAACACCTGGTATCTTCCTTTGGCCTCTTTGCCTGCAAACAATCATGTGCATCCCCACACTCACACAAAATTATGATTCTGAATTAAAGACTTCCTAGAGATCAACGAAAATGAATACACCACATACCCAAACTTATGGGACACTATGAAAGCAGTGCTAAGAGGGAAATTCATAGCACTAAATGCCCACACAAAGAAGCTGGAGAAATCTCATGCTAGTGACTTGACAGCACACCTGAAAGCCCTTGAACAGGAAGAAGCAAAGTCTCCCAGAAGGAACAGATGCCAGGAAATTATCAAATTGAGAGCTGAAATCAATAAAATAGAAATAAAGAGAACAATACAAAGGATTAATGAAACAAAGAGTTGGTTCTTTGAGAAAATCAACAAGATAGACAAGCCCTTATCCAAACTAACCAAAAGACAGAGAGAGAGCATCCAAATTAACAAAATCAGAAATGAAAAGAGGGACATAACAACAGACAATGAGGAAATCCAGAGAATCATAAGGTCATACTTCAAAAACCTCTACTCCACAAAACTGGAAAATCTAAAAGAAATGGATAATTTTCTGGATAGGTACCACATACCTAAGTTAAATGAAGACCAGATAAAGTATTTAAATAGTCCAATAACCCCTAAGGTAATAGAATCAGTCATTAAAACTCTCCCAAGCAAAAAAAGCCCTGGACCAGATGGTTTCACTTCAGAATTCTACCACATCTTCAAAGAAGACTTAATACCAATACTCTTTAAATTGTTCCTCAAAATAGAAGCAGAAGGAATATACCAAACCCCTTCTATGAACCTACAATTACCCTGATTCCTAAACCAAACAAAAATGCAACAAAGTAAGAGAACTACAGACCGATCTCCCTCATGAACATTGATGCAAAAATACTCAATGAAATACTGGCAAACAGACTCCAAGAAAACATCAAAAGAATTATCCACCATGATCAAGTAGGCTTCATCCCAGGGATGCAAGGGTGGTTCAACATATGAAAGTCTGTCAATGTAATACACCATATAAACAAACTCAATGAAAAAAAAAAAAAAACCACATGATCATCTCACTAGATACAGAAAAGGCATTTGACAAAATCCAACACCCCTTCATGATAAAGGTCTTGAGACAATCAGGAATACAGGGAACATACCTAAACACTATAAAGGCAATCTACAGCAAGCCAACAGCAAACATCAAATTAAATGGAGAGATACTCAAAGCAATACCACTAAAGTCAGGAACAAGGCAAGGCTGCCCCGTCTCCTCATACTTATTCAATACAGTACATGAAGTTCTAGCCAGAGCTATAAGACAGCATAAAGAAATTAAGGGGATACAAATTGGAAAGGAAGAAGTCAAGCTCTCCCTATTTGCAGATGACATGATAGAATACATGAGTGACCCCAAAAATTCAACCAAGGAACTGATACAGCTAACAAAAACCTTCAGCAACATAGCAGGATATAAGATCAACTCAAAAAAAATCAGTAGCCCTCCTATATACAATAGACAAACAGGCTGAAAAGGAAATCAGAGATACATCACTCTTTACAATAGCCACAAATGATATAAAATACCTTGGGGTTACTCTAACTAAGCATGTGAAGGATCTATATGACAAGAACTTTAAGTCCCTGAAAAAAGAAATTGAAGATGTCAGAAAATGGAAAGACCTCCCATGCTCATGGATAGGCAGGATTAACAGAGTAAAAATGGCAATCTTACCAAAAGCATTCTACAGATTCAATGCAATCCCCATCAAATTATCAACATAATTCTTCACAGATCTGGAAAGAATAATACTCAACTTCATATGGAAAAACAAAAAACCCAGGATAGCCAAAAGAATCCTGTACAATAAAACAACCTCTGGAGGCATCATGATACCTAACCTCAAGCTCAACTATAGAGCTACCATAATAAAAACAGCTTGGTACTGGCGTAAAAACTGACATGTGGACCAATGGAATTGAACTAAAGACCCTGACATTAACCAGCACACCTATGAACATATAATTTTTGACAAAGAGCCAAAAATGTACAATGAAAAAAAGAAAACATCTTCAACAAATGGTGCTGGCATAACTGGATGTCAATGTGTAGAAGGCTGCAAATAGATCCATATCTGTCACCATGCACAAAACATAAGTCCAAGTGGATCAAAGACCTCAACATCAATCCAGTTACTCTGAACCTGATAGAAGAGAAAGCAGGAAGTACTCTTGAGTGCATTGGCACCAGAGATAACTTTCTAAATATAACACCAGTAGCACAGACACTGAGAGAAACAATCAATCAATGGGACCTGTTGAAACTGAGAAGCTTTTGTAGAGCAAAGGACACAGTCAACAACACAAAGAGACAGCCTCTAGAATGGGAAAAGGTCTTCACCAACCCCACATCTGACAGAGGGCTGATATCCAGAATATATAAAGAACTCAAGAAATTAGACATCAAGTTGCCCAACAGTCCAATTAAGAAATGGGCTATAGAACTAAACAGAGAATTCTCAACAGAAGAAGCTCAAATGGCTGAAAGACATTTAAGGAATTGCTCAACATCCCTAATTATCCAGGAAATGCAAATCAAAACGACTCTGAGATACCACCTTATACCTGTCAGAGTGGCTAAGATCAAAAACACAGAAGACAGCTTATGCTGAAGAGGATGTGGAGCAAGAGGAACTCTCCTCCACTGCTGGTGGGAATGCAAGCTTGTCCAGCCACTTTGGAAATCAATATGGCACTTCCTTAGAAAAGTGGCAATCCATCTCCCCCAAGACTCAGCTGTGGCATTCTTGGGCATAGACCCAAGGAATGCTCAATCATACCACAAGGGCATTTGCTCAGCTATGTTCATATCAGCATTGTTTGTAATAGCCAGAACCTGGAAACAACCTAGATGCCCTTTAACTGAAGAATGAATAAAGAAAATATGGTACATATACACAATGGAGTACTACTCAGCAGAGAAAAACAATGACATCATGAGGTTTGCAGGCAAATGGATGGATCTAGAAAAAATCATCCTGAGTGAGGTAACCCAGACTCAGAAGGACAAACATGGTATGTACTCACTCATAGGAGGATACTAGATACAAAACAAAGATGACTAGACTGCTACACAACTCCAGGGAGGCTACCTAGAAAATGGGACCCTAGGAAAGACACAGGGATCACCCAATGATAGAGAAATGGATGAGATCTACATGAACAACCTGGACAACAGTGGGAGTAATGCAGGGCAAGGTTTGAGGGAAAGAAAGCTTAGGGGAGCAGGAGATCCCAGCTGGATCAAGAACAGAAAGGGAGAACAAGGAATAACAGACCATGATAAATGAAGACTACATGAGAACAGGAATAGGCAGAATGCTGGAGAGGTCTCCTTAAATCCACAATGATAAATCCTCTGTAGACTGCTGACAATGGTCGAGAGAAAGCCTGATCTGACCTAATCTGGTGATCAGATGGCCAAACACCCTACCAGTGGAGCTGGAACTCTCATCCAATAACTGATGGAAGTGGATGCAGAGATCCTCAGCCAGTCCCCAGATGGAGTTCCAGGTGTCCAATTGTCAAGAAAGAGGAGGGACTGTAAGAGTGTGAATTGTTGAGCCCAAGATTGGAAAAAGCACAGGGACAAATATCCAAACGAATGGAAGCACATGAATTATGAACCAAAGGCTGTGGAGCCCCCAGCTGGATCAGGCCCTCTGGATAAGTGAGACAATTGAATAGCTTGATCTGTTTGGGAGGCACCCAGTCTGTGGGACCAGGACCTGTCCTTAGTGCATGAGCTGGCTGTTTGGAACCTTGGGCTTATACAGGAACACTTTGCTCAGCCTGTAAGGAGGGGACTGGACCTGCCTGTACTGAATCCACCAGGTTTAAATGAATCCCCAGGGGAGTCTTGGCCCTGGAGGAGATGGGAATGGAGGAGAGGGGATGGGGAGAAGTTGGGGGTGTGGGCACCAATGGCTGATGTGTAAAATTAAAACACAAATATAATAATAATAATAATAATAATAATAATAAAGATGAAAAATTATGATTCTGATATACAGAATGCAATGAAAACATATAATTAACCACCACAAATTTGAAAATAAACCCACATTTATTGAGATTCTTAAAATAATGGTGACACCAAACATTGGCTGGAATTCAGAGAAACTGAAAACTTAATGTATGGCTTAGTGAGAATGTAGAGCCACTCTGAAAACAATGTGGATATTTTCCTATAAAACTAACCATACAACTTCTATGTGATACAATCCAGTAAAGTGTACTCTCAGACCCTTATCTCAGAGAAATGAGAATTTTCATTTCTGTGAACAATAGTTTATGAATGCACACAGTATCTTTATTAGCAATATTCCAAGCTGAAGTAAGTACAGATACCCTTCTATTAGCAAATGATTAGACAACCATGGATTTTAAAAACTGGAATATTTCTCTAAAATAAAAGACGTGAACTATTAATCAATATAGCAACTTGGGGGACTGCAGAAAATCATGTTGAGTGCTGGGCATGGAGCCACAAACCTATAGTTACTATATTTGGGAGGCAGAGGTAGAAGAATCACTTCACATTCAAAGCCAAGTTGGTCTACATCGTAGTCCTAGGTCATCCAAGACTACAAATGAGACCCAACTCTAACCCTGGCCCTCAAAAAGAAAATAATGCTGAGTAATAAATGCCTAACTCAAAAGTTATATGTTACACAGTTATATCTATGCTACATATTTGTAACACTAAGCATTAGAAATAAGAATTGATTAAATGATGGGAGTTATTGTGGAAGGGTTTTTGAGGTGACAAGAGTGTTCTGTGTCTTGTCATGGGTGATTAATGGACCTAAATATGTTGATAAAATTGACACAAAACAAGTACAGAAATGAAAACAAAATTCAGAAAATTTGAATAAGATTAGTGGACTATGTTAAGTTCAGTATTTTGGTTGTGATATTTAACTACAGTTTTGAAATTGAGTAAAGTACCCAAGAGCATACCCTACTACTAATGTGCTGTGATCAGACATGAGAAATCAGAGATGAAATAAAATGTTATTGCACTTGTAGCTTGATACTTGATCTCAACAAGTCTGTGTGTTTACTAAGCATGTTATTCTCTTATTGTTATAGTAATGCAATAATTGTAGTTACTTCTTCTCACATGCTATGGCAGACATCAAAGGTAGTCACTAAAACATACTTCTGCCACCTCCCAGGACAAATCTGATCCAGCTTCCCTTGCAGCTAAATGTGACTGCTTTGACCAAATTCTAGCCAGTGAAATATAACCACTCAATCTCCACCAGTTTCTGTCATTACTGTCCTCTAATCAGATACAAGAATCAAGCAGAGCATCCCCCATCAATTTCTAGAAGAAAGCAAAACAAAGCAAGAAACCAAATCCTGTGCAGAACAACACAGAAGATCTTGCACCACCAAGAGGCAAGCTTATGCCAAGCTATTGAACATTAGCATATTACAGAACCAATTTTATTTGTCCTGACTAATGCAACTGCTCCTTGGCAGAAGTGCTGTGCTATGTCCAGGATTATGTTCCTGGAATCTAGTAGAGGCCTGGCACAGAATGCTGACTTTGTAAAACATTTGTGAGCAGACATGTTTTCATTAGTGACAGTGTACTCCTTCTATGTCATCGCCTTTTTCATACTTATTCTTTTTTCTGAATGTAGTAGGAAAGCCTCATCCTCAAGCCTGAGACCTCCCAAGTGAAACTGAGAAGTCACCTTGATAGCATGGGGGCATAGGTCAAAGGACTGCTCAATATCTTCCTACTCTTAAGCCCATGTCAACTTTAATTTGTAAGTTAAAAACACATTTTTTATCATTGCCCCTCTAATTTGAATGTAATTTCATTTTAAACACAATAAAGAAATAGGTTTATGTGAAGATTTCATAGCCAAGGCTCTTCTGAGAGCTCATGTTCAGGAATCTTCATTTATTTTTTAGAAAAACACCACGAGATACTACTCCACTATGAAACTGTATGAATAATTAAAATCAAACATCACATATCAAAATGACCTAAATACTTTTCATGATGTAGTATCCTTTTGCTTTGTGGTTGACTTGCTTACTGGATAATTTGAAAAATAAATTCTCCCAACCAAAATTGGTCACCAGGTTACATGGGTGAATTTATGACTATGGGTATTGCTTCAGCAAAAGACCAGCATGACTTCTTTGTCTCTTCTCTAAATATATACAATTGTCAAAGTTTTCAAAATCAGGAGAAAAAAAAATTTCCTTATCTAATTTTACCCATGTCTTCTCTCTTAAACTAGTTGTTTTTGTGCCATATCATAAAAGTATTCCAATAACAATATTTTTTACATATTTTGATTACTCTGTATAGCCACACTCTCACAGTATTTGATCCATGGGTGTCTTAGTTAGGGTTTCTAATGCTGTAATGAAACACCATGACCATATAGCAAGTTGGGGAGGAAATGTTTATTCAGCTTACACTTATACATTGCTGTTCACCACTGAAGGAAGTCAGTACAGGAACTCAAACAGGGAAGGAACATGGACCTCAGCTGATGCAGAGGCCATGGAGGGATGCTGCTTACTGGCTTGCTTCCCTTGGATTGCTCAGCCTGCTCTCTAATAGAACCCAGGACCAGCCCAGAGATGGCAATACCCACAATTGATCAGTAATTGAAAAATTGCTTTATAGCTGGATCTTATAGAGGCATTTCAACTGAGGCTCCTTCCTCTCTGGTGACTCTAGCTTGTGTCAAGTGGAAACATAAAACAAGCTAGTACAATGGGAAAGTTCACCAGGTCTAATGTAGTCACCTACAAAAGGAGAAATCAGCAGGCAGATGATGTGATCATCAGAGCTCATGCCACTTATTAGAAGAGGGTCAAAGTGAGCACTAACACTGGCCAGGGCTGTGCTGGCATTAACTTAAAGGAGATAAAATGTTAATTATGATGCCTTGAAAGTTAAGATGTGCATTTTGCTAGAAACCATTTTCTCTTATTTTATGTGATTTAGACTCATATATAATTACACTGAGATGATTTTAACAGAAGGAAGCCAGGTTCTGGTTAGTTAACATTTAATCCAACATTTATTAATTTAAATTGTGTGTGAGCTTTCTTTGGGGGTTCTTTGTTCTGTTCTAATCTTTTTTATAAGGCCCTTGATGATGTAGTCTTCATAAGAATCTCAGGATTCATTCTCGGTCTTCTATCTAACTCTTACAGCATGCATTTTTACCAGCTTTAACTATTTAATTATGTTGAAATTTATTTTCATCTATGGTATATACTTAGAATCTATTTCTAATTTTCCACTTAACTAATTTTCATGCCTTCCCCACTTATCCATGTTATTCATTTTTAATTAGTACTTGTGCAATAGGATTTAATTTAATCTTGTATAGTGGCATTAACTGCAGTCAGAAAGTGGTTGGTTAATCGCATCCTGCTCATGTCATTGTTGCAATGTGCATGTCTTGTCAGACCAGTCATTATTGTCACTTCCAGGGTCACTCTTCTTCCAGTCCATCTACTTAAAAGGCGGTGTTTTGAATGTTAAACCAATAACAATTATCTTATCAGTATAAAATTGTTATTAGGCATTAGTTCTACCTTTTAAAAGTATTCAGTGATATTATCTGAGATATTTATAGTTCCTGAGCGTCTGAATAATCATTAAATTGTGTATACACCATTAAAGAAATTAGGAGTATTTCATAAATGTGCCCATATGTTTTTAAATTAGTATGCAATTGGGAATTTTATACTTCAACATTAAATATAAAAATATTAATGACCATATGACTAGTAGATTGATAGCCCTAAACTTGTCCATCTAGAAATGACAATTTAAAATGAAACTACAGTCGAGTGAGCTACCATCATCAACAAACCAAAAATAACAACCACTGGTCATTAATATCTCTTAATATCAATGGTCTCAATTCACCTATAAAAAGACACAGGCTAACAGAATGAACAAAAAAACACACCTCAACCTCAAAGACAGATATTACCTCAGAGTAAAGTGTTGGGAAAAGATTTTCCAATCAAATGGACCTAAGAAACAAGCTGGTGTAGCTATTCTAATATCTAACAAAATAGACTTTAAACTAAAATTAATCAAAAGAGATAGAGAAGAACATTTCATATTCATCACAGGAAAAATCCATCAAGATGAAGTCTCAATTCTGAATATTTATGCCCCAAATACAAGGGCACCTATATTTGTAAAAGAAACATTACAAAAGCTCAAATCGCACATCAAACCCCACATACTAATAGTGAGAGACCTCAAAACCCCTCTTTCACCACTGGACAGGTCTACCAGATAGAGACTTAACAGAGAAATAAGGGAACTGACAGATGTTATGACTCAAATGGACCTAACAGACATCTATAGAATATTTCACCCAAACACAAAAGAATACAGTCTGGTCATCTTTGTTTTACATCTAGTATCCTACTATGAGTGAGTACATACCATGTTTGTCCTTCTGAGTCTGGGTTACCTCACTCAGGATGATTTTTTCTAGATCCATCCATTTGCCTGCAAACCTCATGATGTCATTGTTTTTCTCTGCTGAGTAGTACTCCATTATGTATATGTACCATATTTTCTTTATTCATTCTTCAGTTGAAGGGCATCTCGGTTGTTTCCAGGTTCTGGCTATTACAAACAATGCTGATAAGAACATAGCTGAGCAAATGCCCTTGTGGTATGACTGAGCATTCCTGATTTAGTGCATGAGCTGGCTGTTTGGAACCTTGGGCTTATACAGGAACACTTTGCTCAGCCTGGAAGGAGGGGACTGAACCTGCCTGTACTCAATCCACCAGGTTTAAATGAATCCCCAGTGGAGTCTTGGCCCTGGAGGAGATGGGAATGGAGGGGAGGTGCTGGGGGAAAGGTGGGGGCAGAAGCGGGAGGGGGGAGGACAGGGGAACCCATGGCTGATGCGTAAAATTAAAACACAAATATAATAAATAACAAAAAATATATGCATGTATGAAAAAAAAAGAATACACTCTTCTCAGCACCTCATAGAACCTTCTCCAAAACTGACCCCATACTGGGTAACAAAACAAATCCCAACAGATACAAAAGAATGGAATACCCCCTTATATTTTATTGGACCACAATGACTTAAAGTTAGAACTCAACAATAACATAAATTGCAGAAAGCCTACAAACTCATGGAAACTGAACAATACTCAACTGAATCATCACTGGGTCAAGGAAGAAATAAGAAAGAAATTAATGACTTCCTAGAATTCAATGAAAATGAGTGCACACATACCCATACTTATGGGACACCATGAAAGCACTGTTAAGAAGAAAGTTCATAGCACTAAGTGCCTACATAAAGAAAGTGAAGAAATCTCACATTAGTGACTTACAACACATCTGAAAACCCTAGAACAAAAAGAAGTAAACTCACCCAGGAGGAGTAGACAATAGAAAATAATCAAATTGAAGGCTGAAATCAATAAAATAGAAACAAAGAGAACAATACAAAGAATAAATGAAACAAAGAGTTGCTTCTTCAAGAAAATCAACAAGATAGACAAACTCTTATCCAAACTAACCAAGAAGCAGAGAGAGAATACACAAATTAACAAATTCAGAAATGAAAAGGGGGTCATAATAACAGACATTGAAGAAATCCACAGAATCATTAGGTCATACTTCAAAAACTTGTACTTCACAAAATTAGAAAATGTAAAAGAAATGGACAATTTTCTCGATAGGTACCACATACCAAAGTAAAATCAAGATCAGATAAACAATTTAAATAGACCTATACCCCCTAAAGAAACAGAAGCAATCATCAAAATCATCTCCCAACCAAAAAGAGCTCAGGGCCAGTTGGTTTCAGCACAGAATTCTATCAGAATTTCAAAAAAGAGCTAATACCAATACTCCTCAAATTGTTCCAAACAATAGAAACAGAAGGAACATTGCCAGACTCTTTTTATGAGGCTACAGTTTCCTGATATACAGACCACACAAAGACACAACTAGGAAAGAGAATTACAAACCGATCTCCCTCATAAACATTGATGCAAAAATACTACAAACCAAATCCAAGAACACATTAAAAAAATCATCCATCATGATTAAGTAGGCTTCATCCCAGAGAGGCAAGGATAGTTCAACATATGAAAATCTGTCAATGTAACTCACCATATAAACAAACTGAAAGAAAAAACCCAAGATCATCTCATTAGGTGCTGAAAAGCCTTTGACAAAATCCAACACCCCTTCATGATGAAGGTCTTTGAGAGATCATTGATACAAGGAACATACCTAAACATAATAAAAGCAATGTACAGCAAGCCAACATCCAACATCAAACTAAATGGCTTGAAACTCAGAGCGATTCCACTAAAATCAGGAAAAAGACAAGGATTTCCACTCTCTCCATATTTATTCAATATAGTACTTGAAGTTCTAGCTGGAGTGATAAGACACAAAAAGGAGATCAAGGGGATACAAATTGGCAAGGAAGAAGTCAAACTTTCTCTTTTGCAGATGATATGATAAAATACATAAGTGACCCCAAAAATTCTACCAAGGAACTCCTAAAGCTGATAAACATCCTCATTAATGTGGCAGGATACAAGATTAACTAAAAAAAAAAAAAATCAGTATCTCTCCTATATATGATAAACAGGCAGAGAAAGAAATCAGAGAAACACCACCCTTTACAATAACCACAAATAACATAAAATGTCTTGGGGTAACTCTAACCAAACAAGTGAAAGGCCTGTATGACAAGAACTTTAAGTCTTTGAAGAAGAAATTGAAGAAGATGGAAAGCTCTCCCATGCTCTTGAATAGGTAGGATCAACATAGTAAAAATGGCAATCTTACCAAAAGCAATCTACAGATACAATGCAATCCCCATAAAAATCCCAACACAATTCTTCACAGACCTGGAAAGAACAATACTCAACTTCATATGGAAAAACAAAAATCCAGGCTAGTCAAAACAATCCAATACAATAAAGGAACACCTGGAGGCATTAGCATTCCTGATTTCAAGCTCTACTATAGATCTATAGTAATAAAAACAGCTTGGTATTGGCATAAAAACAGACATGTTGACCAATGGAATCAAATCAAAGACTCTAACATTAATCCACACACCTATGAACACCTGACTTTTGACAAAGAAGCCAAAATTATACAATGGAAAAAAGAAAGCATCTTCAACAAATGGTGCTGGCATAACTGGGTGTCTACATGTAGAAGAATGAATATAGAACCATATCTATCGCCATGCATAAAACTCAAGTCCAAATGAATCAAAGACACCAACATAAATCAACTTACACTGAACCTAATAGAAGAGAAAGCGGGAAGTAGTCTTGAACACCTTGGCACAGGAGACTGCTTCCTAAATATAACACCAGTAGCATAGACACTGAGAACAACAACTAATAAATGGGACCTCCTGAAACTGAGAGATTTCTGAAAGATGAAGGACAGTATCGAAAAGACCAACTGTACACCTGACAGAGTGCGGATCTCCAAAACATACAGAGAATTCAAGAAACGAGACATCAAAATATCAAAAAAATCCAATTAAAAAATGGAGTGCAGATCTAAACAGAGAATTCTCAACAGAAGAATTTCAAATGGCTAAAAGACATTTAAGGAAATGTTCAACATCCTTAGTCATCTGGGAAATACAAATCAAAACAACTCTGAGATACCATCTTACTAAGTCAAAAACACAGATGACAGCTTATGTTGGAGAGGATGTCGAGAAGAGGAACACTTCTCCACTGCTGGTGGGAATACTTGTACAGCCACTCTGGAAATCAGTAAGGTGGTATCTCAGAAAACTGGGAATCAATTTACCTCAAGATCCAGCTATATCACTCTTGGGCATGTACCCAAAAGATGCTCAACCACACCATAAGGATATTTGCTCAACTATGTTCATAGCAGCATTATTCATAATAGCCAGAACCTGGAAACAATTTTGATGCCCTCAACCGAAGAATAGCTGAAGAAAATATGGTACATTTACACAATGAAGCGTTACTCAATTGTTAAAAAAAGTGACATCATAAAATTTGTAGGCAAATGGATGGAACTAGAAGAAAATCACCCTGAATGAGTAACCCAGACCTAGAAATATAAACACTGTTTGTACTCACTTATAAGTGAATATTAGACACAAAGCAAAGGATAACCAGGTGTGGTGGTATTGTGTTCCCCAAAATATTGTGCACCCTAATAAATTTATCTGGGGTCAGAGAACAGACAGCTGCTAGATACAGAGCCAAAAATGGTGGCTAGAAAATGGGTCAGAGCAAGCCATAGCAGAAACTGGGCGGTGGTGGTGCACGCCTTTAATCCCAGCACTTGGGAGGCAGAGCTAGGCCGATCTCTGTGTGTTCAAGGATACAGCCAGCATGGGGACACATGCCTTTAATCCAAGGGAGTGATGGCAGAAAGAGAAAGATGTATAAGGCGTGAGGACCAGAAACTAGAAGCATTTGGCTGGTTAAGCTTTCAGGCTTCTAGCAGCAGTTCAGCTGAGACCCTGTCGCGCTTGCCTCGACCAGCAAGGATGGCGCAACACCGGAGCTCTTCTTTAATCAGTTTATTCAGGACCTTGGTACAAGCGATGTCTCTCTCCCTCCGGGTGAGCCTCTCCCAGCCCTTAAGTAGGCATGGGCTGCCAACCCTGAGCAGCCACGTGGGCGCTGTCCATTGGTCCATGCAAACGCAAGCAACACTCGATTCCAGCCACAGCCAAATAAGGATTTGTTTACCACTTCGAGCACTCGCCGTCAGAAGGGCGGAGGGCAGAAGCCAGCGCCATCTTTAAGGTGCGGCTGCTCGCAGCTCTCTACAAGACCTATTCTGAATGAGGACTCAGAGGCTTCCAGCCTGAAGAAACAGGATCACCTGAGGAACTAGCAAGGTGAGGTAGCTGTGGCTTGTTCTGTTTCTCTAATCTTCCAGCATTCACCCCAATACCGGCTCTGAGTTGGATCTTATTAATAAGACTCCTTAGGAGTCCTACTACAACCAGGCTATAATCCACAATCCCAGAGAAGCTAGGCAAAGAAGAGTACCCTAAGAGGGACATGCATGGATTGCCCCATGAAGGTGGAAAGGTTAAGATCTCCTGGATAAATTGGGAGGGGGAAGTAGAGGAGAGGAGATGGAGGGTGGGTACATGAGTGTTCAAGATGGCCCTGTTGGGGGAGGGTTGGAGAGGGAGAATAATGAAAGAGATATCTTGACATAGTGAACCATTAAAGGGTTGGGGAAAATCTGGAGCTAGGGAAAGCACCAGGAACTCACAAGGATGTTCCCAGCTAAGACTTACAACAATGGTGAAGAGGGTACTTGAACTAGCCTTCCCATGTACTTAGATTGGTGTCTATCTTAATTGTTATCATAGAACCTATATCCAGTGACTGATGGAAGCAGATGCAGAGACCCACAGCCAAGCACTAGGCCAAGTGCCTGGAGTTCAGTTGAAGAGAGGGAGGAGGGATTAGAGGATTGAGGCTAGTGGGAGCTCACAGACTCTGAACTGACAGATGGGAAGCCTGAACTGGGACTGCACTAGGCCCTCTGAATGTGGGTGATGGTTGTGTGACTTGATCTGTTTGTGGGGCCCCTGGCAATGGGACCAAGACTTATCCTGAGTACATGAACTGACTTTTTAGAGCCCAGTCCCTATGGTGCAATGCCTTACTCAGCCCTGATGCAGGGGGGAGGGGCTTGGTCCTGCCCCAACTTGTATGCCAGCCTGTGTTGACTACACAAAGGAAGCCTTACCCACTATAAACAAGGTATGAGGGTGGGATTGGGGGAAGGTAGAAGAGAATGGAAGAAGGGGAGAGAGGGTAAACAGGGTTTGGTATATAAAATGAACACAATTTTTTAATTAAAAATATAAAAAAACTAATATTCACAAATGATAGAATACATGGGACATTTTTATTTCTGGTCCTGGGTTACCACACTAAGCATAATTGTTTCCAGTTCCATACACTTACCTGATAATTTCATAATTTCATTTTTTTCAATAGCAGTGTAATAGTCCGTTGTGTAAACAACCCACATTTTAATCATCCATTCTTTAGTTCATGGACATCTGGGCAGTTTTAATTTGCAATTTCCTAATGTCTAAGATGTTGAAATTTAAAAAACAAAAATTCTATGCCATATACCTTTCTTCCTTCCTTCCTTCCTTCCTTCCTTTCTTTCTTCCTTTCTTTTTATGTTCAGTTTAGTGCTATCACCCATTTTTAACTGAGTTGTTTGTTTTCTTGCTATTTATTTATTTTTAGTTCTTTATATATTCTAGATACTATCCCTCTGTCTAATGTATATCTGTTTGCATTCTGTAGACTGACTCTTGAGTCATGATATCCTTTTCTGTAGATAATATTTTTAGTTTCAAAGGGTTCCGTTTATTATTGTTGATCTTACTGGCTGCGCTATCAAGGTCATGTGTAGAAAGTCCTTTCCTGTGATGTTGAGGGCTAAATATGCCCTGCTTTCTTTTCTATTCGATTCAGAGTATCAGGTCTTAATTAAGGTCCTTGATTCATCTGGATTTTAGAAAACCTGTGTTAAATGTGGGTGGTATCCCTAGACCTAATAGCCTCCACTGAATAAGAAGGAGAAAGTGAGCTGAGTGCAAGCATTCATTGACTGCTTCATGACTGCATACAGTGACCACCATCTCAAGTTCTTGTTGCCACAACGTCCATGACTGGATGGACTGTAGCCTTGAATAGTGAACCATAGAAAGCCTTTCTTCCTTTAAACTGCTTCTGTCAGGGTAGTTTATCACAGCGACAGGAAAAGTAACAAACACAGGCTCCCACCTCAGTCTTTCGGCGTCTTTCAGTGTGAGCTGTAATTTTGCGGAATATTCAAGCCTTTCACAGTTCACATTATTTTGATTTCTTTTTAACTTTCAAAATGTATTTAACCCACTTTTCTTAATTTTATAGTATCAATCATTGTTTTCTTCTGTAACTTTCTCTGTCTCCAAACTTTTTTAACCCTTATTTTCAAAGTTTCCCAGAGCCTGTGTTCTCTTTAAGGTATTAATTTGATTGTATTTTCATTGGATGCTGGGGGAAAGTCTATAGTGATATTTTATTTGTATTGAAATGTGATTTTATTTGTATGTTAATAAAGTTGCCTTGAGGTCAGAGCAAGCCAGAGCAGAAGTTGGGCGGTAGTGGTGCACGCCTTTAATCCCAGCACTTGGGAGGCAGAGCTAGGTAGATCTCTGTGTGTTCAAGGACACAGCCGGCAGGGCAGACACACGCCTTTAATCTTGATACCAACCATAGAAGACCTGGAGGTCTGTACAAACAGGCAGTGACGAGGAGGTCATGTGGCTGGGTTTACAACCAATGAGAAAACAGAATAAAAAAATCTATAAAAAAGATAGGACACACAGAGGTAGCTCTCTTGCGGAGAGGAAGAACAGCAGAAGCAGTGAAGGGTAAGGTTTTCCGCTCTTGCTCTGACCTCAGTGGTTTTTAACTCTGCAATTGGTTCTGTGTTTCTTATTTAACAAGCCAGTTACATCTACAAAAGTCAGCATTGGAACTGTTATATACTCTCACACTCTCACACCACAGAACATATGTGAGTTTTAAAACTGAAAATATATAGCAAATACAATAAGGCATGAAAACATCCTGTAAAATTCTCACCACAAAGAGGAGTAATTACACAAATAAAATCTATCCAAGGCTTAGAGTATATCCAGAAAGAATGTGAAGCTTTCAGAAAAGCAATCTTCAATGATAGAGGTAGGGACTGAGTGTTCATGAGAATTTAAGTTGTATCTGTAAAGGTATCTGGCATTAATAGTTTTATTTACAGATTACATGCAAAATTTAAAAAATCAAGTGTTAAATATTTATCAGCTTAAAAGCTTTTATTTTGAATGTTAAATCAATAATTATCTTATAAGTATAAAATTGTTGCTAGGCATTAGTTCCACCTTTTAAAAATCTTCAATGATATTATCTGAGATATTTACAGTGCATAAGTGTCTGAATAATCATTAAATTGCATATACAAAACTAAAAAAATAAGAAGTGTTTCATAAATGTGCCTATATGTTTTAAATTAGTATACAATTGGAATTTTATACTTCAAAATTAAATATAAAAATATTAAAGACCATACAGCTAACAAGGCAGATGTAACAAAAGAAACCTTTAAAACTTCTATGAAACTCTGTAAAAGTAAAAGAATTCCACCACAAGGGAACTGAGAAAAATATAGTCGTTCAAATTAGGATTCGAAAAACTAAAAAGACAGCGTATGACGGACAGCTTTTCGCCAATATTGCATTGGTTGAATGTTTCCACCAAGACCATGAGGCAGGGCCACAAGAACACTGATGTGGTCTAGTAGTGGCCTTGAATGGCATACCCACCTGTCCATGCACTAGTCAACCCACCAGCCCTACCCTTTACTGAGAACGGTGCTGCTGATGTTGATTCTACTTTACCTAAGAATTCTCAGATGACCAAAGGCATGGTTGGCCTTCAGCAAATAGGGTCAGCCTTATAGAAAAGCATGCATATAGAGGACTCTTTGACCCTACTTGGAGAAAGATTCCAATAATAGCCAGACCTTCCTCCCCTTCAAAGACAAGCAGTCCTTCTCTATAGGATAAAATGCCATACAGATCAAATGCTTTACAGATCAAATGACTTCAAGAATGTGCGAAAGCTTTTCAAACCATAAAACCCCACATAAATGTCAGCAGCTGATATTACCATAATAATTCTGGGTGAAATGAAACACAGTAAGAAAGGCAGTAAGAAGGTGATGGCTCACCTCCACCTCAAGCCCAATTCGATTCCTGGAATCTAAGGTAGAAGAAATGCCTTAGTGATCATGTGTCGCCCCCATACACATTCAAAGTAACAGGAGACCTTTGATTCTTGAAATATTGAAAAATTTAGTTCAGGGTACTATTTCTCAAATTTTAGTACGTCATAAACTAATTTCTTGATTTTTGCAAAAATGTCATACTACCCATATCATTATACAGTGAACAAACTTCTTGGCCTTGACTCGCTGTCCTGAAATAGTACATGCTTAAATATGTACATATGTATATGTGTGTGCATAACATATATATATATATGCAATATATATTACAATAAGGCATGAATATCATGATATCACACGAAAATGAACACAACAAAAAATATGGTAAAAGTCTTGTGAGAACCTGATGCCCAACTCTGCTCTCCATGCTGGGATCTGATTTGGTTTAAGCTTGCATGGGTCTTGTAAACACTGCCACACCCTGTGAGTTTATATGTGCAGCAGCCTTACCATTTCCAGAAAATATTATTTCCTTGTAGTCAACTACTGCTTCTGACTCTTACACTCTTTTTACCTCCTCTTTCACAATGACCCCTAAGCTTCGGAGGAGGTGGAGCAGTTCATATATTCCATCTATGGCTGAACATTCTGCCATCTCTTATTCTCTGCACTTTGGCCAGTTGTGGTATCTATGTTGACCATCATCTACTGCAAACAGAGGTTTCTCTGATGAGAGTTGAGAAATGCCTTAATCTGTGGATGTAAGATAGGTCATTATGAGCTGACTTAGTCTTATGTCCATTTAAAGAAAAATAATAGTAACTTTTCTCCTAAGGTTCTGACTAGCCATAGGTTCTTGGCCCAATAATGATTCCAAGTATGAACCAGTTTCATGTGACCAGGCCTTAAATACAATCAGAAAGGCACTATTGGCAATTCTTAGTGCTAGGAGAGGTAGGGCCAGTGTTTCTGAAAGTAGAGGCCCTGATAAATTTACCACACTCCAGTGGGAGATGCCACATCCAGGAATATTTGAACAGCATAAATTGACATTGATGGGGGGAAAGCCAGAAAATTGAATGGGAAGGAAAGGAGAGTGGATCCAGGAAGAGTTAGAGGAGGGAAGATGAATTCAGTTAAAACACATTGCACAAAATTCTCAAAGAACTAGAGAAAAAAATCAGTCTTCTGAGAGCAGGTTATTTAGCAAAGGCTTTGCAAGTGCACCCATCTCGGAAATCCCAAGCAAAACCAACAGGATCGCCAACCAGATCAGAGATGGATGGCCATGAAGACTAGCATAAGTCAACTTGACACAAGCTAAAGTCATTGGAGAGGAGTGCTCTTCATCTGAGAAAATGCCCCCATAAGATGAGGCTGTAGGCAAATCTGAAGGGCATTTGCTTAATTAGTGATTGGTGGGGAGGGCTCAACCCCACTGTGGGTCATGCCATCCCTGGGCTTGTGGTCCTGGGTTCTATAAGAAACCAGTCTGAGGAAGCCATGAGGAGCAAGTCAATAAGCAGCACCCCTCCATGGCCTCTGTGTGAGCTCCTGCCTCCAGGCTCCAGGCCTATCTGAGTCCCTGTCTTGATTTCCTTCCATGATGGACTACAATGTGGAAGTGTAAGACAAACAAACCCTTTCCTCCCCCAGTTGCTTGGCCATGATGTTCATCACAGCAATAGCAGTCCTGCCAGAGACAGTAGGAGTTAATAACCCACTGCATATATACACATGAAGTTTGACTATCACCTAAGGTGAACTAAATCATTCAACACCTGGTCTTCTCAAACCTGTGTCTGCACATGAAGTACTTGGGTACTTTATGAAAGGTAGAATGAGATTCAAATGTATGGAGAAATCCTGAGAGTTCTGAATTTTTACTAGGGTCAAGGTGGTACCAATGGATCATATTTTGTGTATTATTATTATTATCATCATCATCATTATCATTGCTATTATCATCTTGTTTTGTTTGGCTTTATAATGCTGAGGATTGAACCCAGAGCCTTGCACATTCTAGGCAAAGGCCAAAACCAGAAGTTCTCAACTTGACAGAGGTTGCCTAAGACCATCAGAAACAGATATTTATATTACAATTCATAACCATAGCAAAAGTACAGTTATGAAGTAGCAATTAAATGATTTTATGGCTGGGGTCACCACAACATGAGGAACTGTATTTGAGGGTCGTAGCATTAGCAAGGTTGAGCACCACTGGCTAAAACATTGAGCTACATCCCTAGCCTTTGAGCAACAGTTTGAGTAGTAAAATATTGAATAGCATCATCTTTTTAGGTTTTGTTTTTATTTTATTCCCTTTAAGAAAGTAGCAAACAGCAGATGCTTAAATAACATAGATCTATTTCCTCACAGTTCTGCAGGCTCAGAATCTGAGATGAAGCTGTGAGCAGGCTAAGTTTCCAGTGAGAGCTGTCCCTTCAGCTTTCAGGAGGCAATTTTCTCCTATTTGTCTTTACAAAGCTTCCTCTGTATGTGTTTGTATACTCCTCTCTTCTAAGAACCCAGCAACACTGACTTAAAGCCAATAACAACTTAGCCTTAACTACCTCTTGAAAGCACTCTTCATCCAAATATAGTCAACTCCAGAAATCCTTAAGACTTCGACAGTTTGAGAAGACATAATTCAGCTGATTATCACTACTTAAAAATTTTTAAAGAGAAAAATCACAGCAAGTGAGCTGAAACTTTAAAAAGATTGCTTGTATTTTGAGACAGCCAATACAGATTTGAGCACAAGCTGGTAACCTTGGATGTATATGACATTTTGAAATAAAATAGGCAGCTTATGTGGTACTATACCAAGCACTTTGATCTGTATTTTTAGAGAGTTCTTCATTATCACCAATAGGCTAAATCTATTTACTTTCCGATACAGAGAGAGAGAGAGAGAGAGAGAGAGAGAGAGAGAGAGAGAGAGAGAAGAGAAGAGAAGAGAAGAGAAGAGAAGAGAAGAGAAGAGAAGAGAAGAGAAGAGAAGAGAAGAGAAAAAGGTGAGGGGTAGAAGGAGGGAGAGATGATAGATAGATAGATAGATAGATAGATAGATAGATGATAGGTAGTAGAATTAAAGACAAATACCCACTATTAAGAGAACAAGGCTTCTCATTAGGCGGAAAGTATGAGTGACTTGTACAACTCCAAGATCTGTCCCCCTTCATGTGGGACCCTGGAGGACTCCACTACATCCTGCATTTCCAATGGTTGCAATTACTAGATTGTTCCAAGAAAAATATATTGAAGCCACAGAGCTGATGCATCCAGAGAAGGGAAGAAAAGGTATCTGTGACCCATGCCTCTCCCCCAGGCTAACAATAAATAATAATACTTGGTATTGATGTAGCACCTTTCTCAAAGGAGTGCAGAGTGCTTTCCAGACATTACCTCACAGCATCCTTGAGATTCTAACATGAGAAGTGGCTCCTGAAAGAATGATGATACTCAATCAAAATAAATCTTGAGATAAATAAGCAATGTATATTCTTTTAAGGATAAACATGGGACTACCTGAATTCCACTGAGGGCCTTTATTTTCCCTTAGAGTGCTTAGGTAATACAGAGAAAAAGCATTTTCAACTGTGTGATGACATACCTTTTGGACATCACATAGGGTGGTATGAGGAAGAAGACATCTCAGGGACCTGAATCATACAGCTGTGCACTTTGGAAAAGTGCCTACCAGACCACCGAATACTTCCTATTTAGCCTCTGAGGAGCTTGAAGGGGATCCTATAGAATTATCACATTCACAAGGACCAGCAGTAAGTGCATGTCAGTTACAAAATCCCCACTACCTAACCACACTGTGTCTATGCCTTTTCCTACCCATGATCCTTGGGAAATGCATATTTTCTTACTGAAGTCCTAAAACCAACCCCTTGCTCCTGTTTTCTTTCAAGTCTCTCTTCAAACAGGGTTTTATTTGATTGAAACCAAAATAATAATAATTTCTAAAAGAGCAGCACTACCTTCTCCAGGCCAGCTACAGTCAAACAAGCCTTCAAGCCTTCACCATCACTTTCAGGCTGTGTGACTTTGGACAAGTGCTGCCTCAGCCTCCCCATTTCTCATCTGTAAGAGTAGGAGTGATTCCCACACTGGTGCTAGTCAGAGCAGTAACTAACATCATGTAAAGGACATAGCATCCTCTCTGGCACATCTTCAGTTTGTTAGCAAGCATCATACAGTGGTGATCCAATTAATCACTGCTCCAAAATCCAGATCCTAGAAAGGTGTGGGGAACGAAGGAAAAAGGTACTTTAGAATTCCTAGCCCCTGCCACCCTGCCATACACATTCCTATATGCAAACAAGCAGCATCACTTGGTCCCACACACTTCTCAGCATTCTCTCTCTCTCTCTCTCTCTCTCTCTCTCTCTCTCTCTCTCTCTCTCTCTCCTCTCTCTCTCCTCTCTCTCATTGAACATAGGAAAAAAGAGAATTTTAAACATTAAGTGAAGTTTTTAGGAAATATTTATTTTAAAATAAAATTATGCTGAGAAATAGCTAGCATCCTATGTTAGTTTAAAAGAAGTACCCCTTCCTATCCACCAAATCTGGTCAATTGAGAACTTGAGTTCCTATTATTCCTTTCTTCTGTTACATTTCTTGATTGATGGGGCGAGTGTAATATGCACAGTGTGGATGTGGAGGCTAGAGAAGAGTCAGTCCTTTTCTCCACCGTGTGGATCCTGAGGATTGATCTTGGGTTGCCAGATGTAGCAGCAAGTGCTTTTCTCAATGAACCATCTCACTGGCACTGGGTTGCTATGTTTCTGACAGGTTGAGTGGTACTTTTTCTATTCTAGGGTCATGCTTATTCTAAATAACAGAAAATGGTCTGTGTAATAATACATGCATTTCCAAGTTACAAACTATTATTTTCTCTGTCTTGAAAACCCTTGATGGTATTTACATTCCAAATTAAACTGAACACTGTATATTGATTTTAATACGTTAAGATGAAATTCAATTTCATGACTACTACTAACATCGCAGAGCATGTAGGATCAATGTGTTTGCTGATTTCCTGCTCACTGCCAATATCTCCCCAAGGGGTTGATACAAGACTTACAAGAATATTGTTTCTGAAGATGTATGCATAAATAAGCCATCAAATACGGTACAATGCAATGCACATTAGACAGTGAGTGATTTGTTTTCTGCATTTTAATCAGCCTGGCATAATGCTGACATATTCTTTGGAGAGTTCCCTGCAGTCAGCCCACCTACCAAGCCCCAGTTCTTGTCCCACGGAGCAGTGCTGGCAGGAGAGGTATCTTTGACTGCTCTTAGAATTTACTGTCTCCAAAAAGTAGGAAGTAAATCTCAGCCAAAATGGAGTATGGGAGAGCAGGATATGACTGCTACAATGGCAGAAAGCCCACCCACCAATTAGTGCCAGTGTGTGTGTGTGTGTGTGTGTGTGTGTGTGTGTGTGTGTATGTGTGTGTGTGTGTGTTGATCTACTCTGTAAGAATTTCCTTTGAGAATAGAAGAGGCTCTTAATGCAGTTTGGGTCTGGACTCTATTGGCCTATAGATTCAGATTATGAGATTTACATTATGAACAAATTATTTAACTGTGACTCAATATTCCCATCTGAGAAGTGAGAAAGTAGCAAGTGCCTCATAGAGTTTTGAGGGTTAAATGAGACTATGTACATAATCCATGAAGTATTTATAGTTAAGAAGGAGCTCAAAAATGGTAGCTGTTATTGGATAAAACTCAGGCTCCAGGAATTGATTTAATTCTCTTTATAGGCCAGACTCTGAATAGAAATATAGGGGAAATGCAAATATCAATGCAAAAAACTTCCTGCTCCAGAGGGGCTTCTTCCATTCTAGATGGGAAGATGGATACATATAATTACAGTAGATTATAATACATGGCAAAATGCCAAAAGAGAGCTATAATAAAGAGCTGAGATCACAGGTAAGTAAATTACTTCCCTCTGGGAAGATGATGGGAGGCCTCTTGAAAGGGATGCTGTGGTTTAAGTCTTGAAGAATGAGTGGAATTTGAACATGTGAGGAGTTGAATGTGTAGAGGGATGAAGATGCAGAAGCAAGAATGTGAGACAAAATGCCTCGGTGTTCTGGTTGCTGGGAAGTGCCTGTGGTAGCCTAATGGAAAGAAACAGGGTGGGAACTGGGCTGGGGCAAGTCCATAGAGAGTACTGAAGGCAGAGCTGGTCCAGTCTGTGTGGTGAAGTGCAAGTCACAGATATTTGCTCCACCAAAGAACAAAGTCAGCTGAGTGGTACAACTACAAACATGAGCGACAGGTGGCACCCGGGCAGAGCGTGCCAAGGACCATCTGGAATGCTCACATGCGTTCACCCATTTGATCTCATGAAACCCGGAGAGGTGAGTACTATTACTGCTGCCAGTTTATGAATGAGGAACTCGAAGAATAGAAGTTAAAACAAACGCCTGTGAATTTAGAGGAGGCAGGAATTGGTGGAGGAAGGATTAGACTCAGGTATTCTGGCCGTGGCACTGCTGCCCTTGATGAACGCAAAGGGGTCAAAAATAAGGTCCCCACTGGAGGGCAGCTGAGACAGAATGAGGACTGGAAGTAATCTGATTAAAGTAGAATCATGATGCAGAGAGACAAGTACGAGGTATGACAAAGACAGTGTTTATGGCACTAAGGAATTTGTTTCATTTTATGGGATTAGAAAGTAAATTCAAATATAGCTAGCTTCATAAATAAGAAACACAATTCAGACCATTGTTGAGTTAAGGTAGCCTATCAGGTACTGAGCCACTAGATCAGTGGTTCTCAACTTTGGGTCATGACCCATTTGGAGGTCACATGTCAGATATCCTTCATATCAGATATTTACATTACAATTGATAACAGTAGCAAAATTACAGTTAGCAACCTTCCTAATGCTGTGACATTTTAAGGTTGAAAACCACTGCACTAGATAGATGTCGACTGACAGATGTTTGGATAGCCCTGGAAAGTACTGGTTTACCCACCAAGAGAAGTCAAGAAAATGTACAGAAGTGAGTTTGGATGAGGTGAGGTATGTACAGTTTATGGAAGTGGCTGGAACATAGGAAACGCTCAATGAATGCTGATTTTTCTCTCCGGCTGAAAAGTCAAGAAGTGTGGATGAGAGAAAGGATGAAGGCAGAGGAGAGTTGATACCCAACCACGCTCCCTTCCTGGTTCAGCTCCCTTCCTCTACTGGGAGTTGCTCCATTTTTAGAAATTTCAAGGAAGACTTGCAGGAAAAACAAGAGAGTTGGGAAGCAGATACTGCTGGGCTTTTCTCCAATCAATCCTGGATCTCTGTCTGTATGGGAGGGGACAGAGAACAGAGAAAGGGAGATGGCTAGAGGGAAACGGAAGTTTCTCTGACTCTGTAATGAGTCTGGGAGTCTGATCTGCTTAGTGAGAGAATGTATATACTAAAGAATGCGATGATCCGTGTGTGCAAAGTTCCTTCACAAAAGACAAGCGGACATCTGGGAGCTCTCTTTGAACATATGCCACAGTATGACTTTGTTATTAATCTGGACTGTAACTACATAAACTTGGAATTTAGAAAAGTGTTCGTGGATTTTGAACCTCTTTGAGAGACATTCTTGGGGCTCATTCTATGAAAAAGTCCTTTCTTAGAAGAGCTTACTGCTGAGCCTGTTGTGGATTTTAATTACTGAATTCAGGAAGCTAAAACAGAGAGAAGAGTCACAGAACTCATGAGATTAGATAAATTCTAGTCAGATTCCCAAGGAAATGTGGCAACTCATTAAATACAAAACACTTGGTTTGACACCAAGTATAAAATAGATACTTGATAAATGGAAACATAATTTCTTTTTTAAGAATAAAAAAAAGGTACAAACCTATAAACTATTTTCTCAGCTTGCTGGACTGCCTGATCTATGCAGACAAGAGAACATGGAAAGCAATTCTCAAAAGCAAGGAGTATTGGGAACTTTCTTTTTGAAACAAAATGAAAGAAAACATTTCATTAGAAAGACAAACTGGATTAAATTGATAAACAATCATTTACTTACTTTATCTCAGAAAGAACCCCTAGTGCAGTTGAACAATCTCAACCTCATTGAGGAATCTGGATGTCCTACAGTAACTCTGTGTGTGTGTGTGTGTGTGTGTGTGTGTGTGTGTGTGTGTGTGTGTGTGTGTGTGTAAAACAGGGAGCTGGTGCTACCTCAGATTATCAAGCAGCAGGAATGTTGCCTTGGACGCTTCTATTGAATAAACCTTATTAACTTTGCTGGTTGCAGCTCATTCAGCACCCCCTTATTCTTAGTACTAGTTTTTCGTGGACTCCATGGTTTACATATATGTGTTTTACTCTTCCATATGAACCCCTTGTGAATTGAACCAGCTATCACAAACCTTGTGTCTGTGGGCCTTCAGCTGATGTCTCTGGACCACCACAATGGCAAGGCTCTTCCTTTTATTGCACAAGAATAGTCCCAAAGCATGGCCTTAGGTGCCTTGGTTGCTGAGACACTTTTCTAGGAACTCCAATCCCCTCTTCTTCATGGATGTATCTGTGAAAAGCCAAGATTTCGTCATGTGCTGTGTGATCAAAGGGATATCATGTAAATGCATCAAATACAGTTACTATTATGTCTTGGATATGAAGCATTTTCCCAAGGCCCATGTACTAAATACTTGGTCCCAAGCCAAAGGTGAAAACTAAAAGAAGTAGGAATAGCTGGAGGAAGCAGGTCAGTGGGGTCATGCCCTTGAAGTATATGCCTTCAGCCCCTTCTTGTCCTCTCCTTGCCTTTGGGCTGTTATGAGGTAAACAACCTCCACTTCCATGTACTCAAAGCACTGTTGATGTTCAAACTTGCCTCAGGCCATCTGACCATGGATTAGAACCTATGAGACTGTGAGCCAAAATAAGTCTTTCTTCCTTCAATTTTTTTTTTTCTGACAGTATTAGTCTTAATGATAAGAAAATTACAAACATATACAGATCTGGAAGTTCTGCTGTCATTTATAAAACCAGACATCTAAAATATATTTGCCAAAATAAAAATGATGCTGTTTTCACAATTTCTCCTTTTAGAATACAGTTATTCAACGTAAGACAGATGTTAGCATGATAGATACATTTTTCTTACTTTTTAGTGAATAGCACAAGTGGGCAGGGTTAAAGTATTAAAAATAGTTCTCCATTTTCACTGAGAATCATTGCTGTGAACAGAAATGACACATCCAACTATACAATGAAAGCTCCTTGGAGTTAATTCTTTAGTGTGGAAAGGTAATCTTCACAAACCCGAGACTTGCTGCTCTCAAAGGCTGTCATCTGTTTTGCCCTCCATACTGGCTGTTATTTCGTCTTGGCTAGAAGGCAAACATTCTTCAGGTAACTAAGCTTCAGAAAACTGCCTCTGAGGGACACTGGAGATATCTCGACTGTGGGAGTCAACTTACCACATCGACTATCTTTTGGCACATAAACACAATGCCATTTTTCATACTCTGTAGAACTTTCATGAAGAAATTAAAAATGCAGTCAGTGGTAATTTACAGAAATCACCATAACTTTACTCTGGTGACTACTGAAGTTTTTTTTTTTTTTTTCAGCCACTCAGCTCACTGCAGACTCTAGCCTTACATGGTCCAGCTTATTCTATATAGATAGAGTCCAACCATTTACTGCCACATTAATGATGTATTGCGTCTTAGAGCAGCGAATCCCAAATGCCTGTTCTTGAGTATTTCCCCAGATCTCCTGATGTTCACATTCTTGATGAAAACCCATTTTAAGTAAGACCCAAGTGGTATACTGTGCAGCTGAGTTGGGAAGTAAGCATGTTTTGCCTCTGCCAGAGCTCAGGTTTGCCTAAACTACCACATCTCTTATATGACATCAGATTTTACAAATCTTTCATTGCTTAAGTATATATGCTTATTTCCAGTTTTGCATGTTTACTTTTACATTTATAAGCTTCTGAAATATGTGTGCATGTCAGAGGCAAGATTTTACCCAAGTTCTTAGTAATTATCCATGAAATTCCATGTTTCTATTGAAAAACTACCATTGCATTTAGTTTGTATAACAGAGTCAAACTATCTTTACACGTTTGGTTAGGTAACAAAATACCAAGAGTAGGATAGTCAGGGTTGTGGTCATCTGGTTTCAGTCATTGTTAGAGAGAGAGAGAGAGAGAGAGAGAGAGAGAGAGAGAGAGAGAGAGAGGGAGAGAGAGAGAGAGAAGAAGGAAGGAAGGAAGAAAGAGGGCGAGACAAGGTTACAACCAAATTCATAAGAGCTACAAGCAAGGATGAACAGGGACATTGGGTTCAGCAAAGACTTTCTTTTGAACATTTCCCAGGATATCCCTACATCCCTGGTGGCTTTGTCCTAGGGTCCTCCCCTCTGTTTTTAAAGCAATCTACCCATGCCATTGGGGAAGAAAGGAAGACAGGCTGTGTTAGATGGAGGCTGAACCACATCAAGAATAAGCTCTGACTCCCTTGGGCCTGAAATGTGCAAGCGACATTATAGTGGAAACCATACCAGGAGGTTTCTTTTCTTTACTTTTCATTTTATTTTGTTTTTCTTCTTTAGTACACACTTTCTTGTGGGAGAAATAGAGAGCAAAGCAGAGCAAACATCCATAAATGTGCCAGGGCAGACGAGTTATCTTCAAAAGCCTGGGTACTATGGTGGTAATAAAGGCCTTTGATTTCTTTTAAATTATTTATGCTTTGCTCATTTTTTAAGTAGGCATCTAATTTATAATAGAAACAGAGACTTGGGAAGGAGACTATCCATTCCTCTCTCCGTGTCAGCACGGGAGTTGTTTCCTACAGAACATTTGGAGTGCTTCGTCTTGCAGACACTCTGTCTAAGTCTGTTCCACAAGGAGCCTGATGCACCAATGGTGCTTGATCACCATGCAGAGCCATGAGAGCAGCTGCAGTATTAATAGCACAAGTGGGCAGAATTCCGGTGACAAGACTTGACCGCTCACTCTGGAAGACAACTTCATTTTCGTATTGACTGTCTCTGGGAAAGTATTTCCTGAGACCCTTTCTAAAGTTCCCTCTTGTTCCCCATTATGCCATTACTAGGAGTTAGGGCTTTTGGCTGTCGTTGATTGAGAGGTGGGGATGCCATTTTTTCTAAGTGCTCTTCCGAAGTGCTGACCTGTCAGTCCAGGAGACAGAAGGTTTTATATATCCCCAGAAGAGGAGGAACTTCAGCAATGGCCACAGGATTTTTCCACCGGACTTGCCAATAGATTTCAAACAACTTGCTTTGTGAAGCTAACTTTGTAACTCTTTTCAGGACCAGGAGAGGTGGTTTGAATTCAAATATTTGATGGTATAGCTAGACAAGGCCAGATTAATTTCTCAGGAATGGAAGAACAGCCAGAAATTACAAAGTTGATTGTTTAATGCTTTGTTGAACTGCTCCCAGCAGCTCCCTGATGACTAGCACCAAACACTAATTTGATTAAACACACACACACACACACACACCACCACCACCACCACCACCACCACCACCACCACCACCACCAGTTTGAAGTTTGATGCTTTTAACTTCTTAAACTAGAAGTATGCTATAAACTGTGGAAATGCCTTTAGTAATAATCAAAAAATTACTCACAGAAAAATTGCCTGAGACCTAAGCCCTTCTCCATTCACACATGCCTGAGAGAACAGGGAAAAGTTATAGAAGCCTCCCCAAGATTTATTATAACAATTTCTATGACACAAAGAACTGAACATGATAGAAAGCAGGCCTAATCCTTCTGAAATCCTTTAGGAACTGTCTTTTGGAAAATTCAGAGTCTTCAGTTTTACTCCAGTCTCCCCACCATTAGAAACCAGCTTCCTAGTAGGAATAATAGTATTAAATTAGAAGTATCAACAATTATTAGAAATATATGGTCTTAGAAGCCATTAAATTTGCTCCTTAAGCAGGTTTACTACTTTTCTGCATACCTACATGAAAATTTGTCTTCTACTATTTTGACATAAAATAGCCAAGATCAGATTTATTCTTATCAATATCGTTATTTTGTACCTCCAGGTACAGAGAATATTGCCCAAGTAGCAGATAAGTTCCTCAAACAGCAGACCCAACCCTCCCCCTCCCCACCAATGTTAGGCAAGTATTCTATTTGTTAAGAATAAGCTTACTCTTATATCAAAAGTTCTGCTGCACCTGTAGTGATTTAGAATTCAAATGTGGCTAATTTATAAAACAACCACATATCTCTGTTCACAGCAGGAGTCAGGTGCTTAATATAAACTCTTCTCAGAACACACTTAGTCTCTCTTTGGGGACTTCATGCTCTCAGAAAAAAAAAAAATCTAGCTAACACTAAGAAATAGCTGTCCTTCTCCAGCCTCCAAAAGCTCAGCTAACAGGCCACAGTATCACAGCATTTTAATTTCATGTTGGACTTCCACAAAACTGGCTGAATTAGAGCCACCAGAACTTTGGGTGGGTAAAGGGCGTTCTTAGTGGCAAAAGTGCAATCTATGGACACTCCAGGTCTTCCATTTAACAAATTTAACAGGACAGCCAGTCAGGCCTTGGAAAACAATGATTGGAACTCAGAAGCAGGAGAGTGCGCACAATCTGATCTGTTTTGTCTTGTGAATGACAGATGAGTTATCCAGTTGCTTCTTTCCACTCAAAGAAGGAAAGAGGAATCAAGGAGTTTTCAAGAATATTTTATTTGTGTGTATGCCATGTGCAACATCTATATACAGGTACATTTAGTGGCCAAAGGATGATGTCAGGGATCTTCCTCAACTGCTTCTCCACATTTTTTTTTTAATTTTTGAGGCAGGATCTCTCACTGAACCTAGCTCACTGATTCATACAGACTGGCTGAACTGGGACTCCAGATCTTTCTCTCTTCTTTCCATGGTCTGGAGTTATAGGCACATGTGATTGTACCTATGCAGCTCTTTTAATGTGAGTGCTGATGATCCAAACTCAGTCCTAACATTTACACATGAAGCATTTTACTGAGTCCTCTCTTTAAAGCCCTCCTCAACAATTTTATTTCCTTAGAGTTTCTCAACCACATAGACAGCAGGATGGGGAAAGAAGTTTGGGATGAAGAGATGAGGAGAATTGGAGAATAGCACTGATGATATGCTCAGGTTAATGACACAGCTCTAGGACTTAGTTCAAGTCAAACTGTCTACACTTCTGTGTCTTTGCCTGAAAAACAGGAGGAAAGCTTGCTATAGAGTTCATGGGAGCAAGAAAGAAAATCTGCAAAGTGACTGGCAATTTCAAAGACTCACATCATCAACAAGTACTGTCATCTTTTCCTACTGTGACTTACCTATTGTTCCTTTCAAAATTAGTATGTCTCTTTTCTATCCAAAGTCCTGTGTCTGTCTTGATAAATTTCTCTTTCTCTCTTCAATTAGAAGGAACATCATAATTTTTTCATTGGCTCCATTGCATATCTGATGCTAAGAATGTAACCTCTATACCTGAAATAATTCAGAAACAATTCCGCCTCACTAAATTTGCTAAGAATACATCACTTGCCATGTTAACATTCAATCTTTTGTACATTTAGAATCTATAATTTCTCCAAATAATAAAGGGAAGCAAGGAAGATGATGGGGTGAGAAGGAAGGAGAGGGCCAGTCTTTGCAGGCCTTCCCCTATGGGTCATCGTCACCTGAATGAACAAGTTGATAAAGACCCAAGCATCAATGCCCGGGTTTGGGGGCTGGAGAGAATTCTCAGTGGTTCAAAGGACTGTCTGCTCTTGTAAAGGACTCAGGTTCTGTTTCCAGAATCCACATTCCAGCTCAACCATTTGTTACTCCAGTTCCAGGTGATACAATGTCCCCTTCTGTCCTCCTCAAGCACATGGTACAATACATACATGCAGGCAAACACTCAAACACATAAACTAAAAATAAATATTTTTAAATGTTTTGGACTTTTTGGAGCTACTGATTCTAAAAGAAAGAAAGAAAGAAAGAAAGAAAGAAAGAAAGAAAGAAAGAAAGAAAGAAAGAAAGAAAGAAAGGAAGAAAAGAAGGATAGAGGGAAGGAGGAGGGGAAGGAGGGAGGGAGGGAGGGAGGGAGGGAGGGAGGGAGGGAGGAAAAGGAAGAAGAACCATGGCAGCATACAGAAATCAGGATAAAGTACACAGATACAGTCTCCTGAAGATGCTAGCATCACAAACATTGTGATCCATACTGTCTCATGTATCATTGTTAGAAATAGAAATCAACAAAACATGAGAAATTGCCTAGTTAATGTCATGAACTGTCCCTTGGCCAGGAGTCAGGAATGGCAGCTAGAATCCAAGAACAGTGTGACTTATAGTTTCACTAGATGACAAAGAATGAAATTAATTAATAGAAAGAATGAAAGAATGAAATAAATTAATAGAAAAATTAGGGTAGAGAAGAGGAAATGGAGAGGGAGAGAAGAGAGAGGGAGAGGAGACTAGCAGGAAGTATAGAACAGTGTGTAAATTTATATATTCAGCTACCTAAAACCTCAAATTTATACTTTTCACCTTTGACTTCAACTTGTTCTGTGCCTCCTTTAACTATTTCCAAGTTCTTCCAATTATGAACTAAAATATCTAAAACTCTTATCTATCCTGTAGCTTATAATTAAAATTGCAGAAGCTTTTTGGCAGTTAATTTACGCTACCGTGTGTGTGGTGTGTGTGGTGTGTGGTGTGTGTGTGTGTGTGTGTGTGTGTGTGTGTGTGTGTGTGTGTGCGTGTATACACAACTGAAATCACTCAGTCATTTTCACATGCATTATTATTAAGCTAACATTCTTACAGAAGTACAGATGGTTTTGTAACTTAAATATACAGTCTCATCTGTATCCTTAAATCACATTCTTTTCAGTCTTCCAACATCCTGATCATTTCTTCAAGCATGTGACTATTTCTTGAAGCATCAAGTTATCATGCTGAGAAAAAGCATTGTCTAAAGTGCTGTGTTTGGCTCTTTGAAATTACTTTTTTCATACAATATATTCTGATCACAGTTTCCCCTCCTTCATCTGCTCTCAGACGCCCCCTCCTACCCACCCAACTCCAAGCCTTCTTTTCCTATCTGTTTAGAAAACAATGCCCCCTCCCTCCAAAAAAGCCAAACAAACAACAAAATCAGACTAGGATTTTAAAAAAGCAAGAGGAACATACACACAAAACCCATGAAAATATAAAACCAGAAACCTTAGTATATAAATAAAAATCCAGTAAGATTTTTTTCTAAAGTGCCCAAATGAAGCAATATGAGACAAAAAAAATCTACAAAAATACCATTGAGTTTATTTTATATTCACATTTACTGCTGGGTATGGGGCCTGCCTTTCAATGTGGTTTATATCCCCAGTGAAACTCCATAGGAGAAAACTAAATATTTCCTTTGTGAATCTCCTTTGGAGAGTGCTTGTTGGTGATAGGGGCCCATGTCCACTTCCCCTCTCAACACTGCCTTATACATGCTGTCACAGTCTCTTTGAGTTCATATGTCAGTCATGTTGTGTCTGGAAGGCATGATTTCCTTGGTGTTTTCCATCTTCCCTGGGTCCTACAATCTCTCTGCCTCCACTTGTATGTAGTCCCCTAAGCCCACAGGGGAGAGATTAGATGGAGACATCCCAGTTAGGACTGAGTGTTCCAATGTCTAGAGTGCTGGTTTTGATAGGGCTGTAAATGCAGACAGTATTTGTTAGCATCTACATTTACCATTTCCTACTTGTGCAAACCATGACAAGGTTATGTTTCATATATGAAATTAGAAGTGACATTTCCTAATTTGTAGAGTTGTTTTTCAAAATATTAAATGAATATATTCATGTAAATAGCACCCAGTAATTAATAGCTAATATAATATATTATTTATACACATCTAATTGAGTGATGGATCTCCAGAATCCTGGAATAAAACTTTTTCCCATATAGTACATTAACCACTGACCATTATTGACACATGTCTGTTTTGCCAACTGTAATCTAGAAATTACATTGTTACTTATCTATATCATTATATTTTCCCCATGCATTTTAATAGGATATTTCTCTGTGTATCTTTTTGTGCAGTAGCTGCATTCAAGCACAGATATTTCCAGACCCCATCTCCAACTTTTAAATGGGTGATCATAGGTCAAGCATTTAATGTCTCTGTCTCTGTTGCATTTTCCTCATATGGAAAAAAACAGAACAGTTGAATCACATGTGAATTTCCTTAAAGTTCTAGTTACTTTTCTAATGTTCTATAAAACCCCTTCATGTAATTGTTCTGTATATCCCCAAGCAATAGTTCTGTCTCCTTCTGGAGGCAGGGTGAGGAGGCATTGTGTATTAGAAATATGTAGAACATTAGGTTTCCTCTGAACATGAAGACTGAGCAACTATCCATGACAAATTGATACTGGTATGCTTAGAAACAGTGGTGTTAAGAAATCAAGGTTGTTTCTAAATCTCTCAAATGGAAAACAGATTTTATAAGTCTTCCCCAACTCTACTGGCTTAGTACCTAAAAACCAGTAGCTTAAATTCACCAAGTGATTCTTATGAAGCCCAAAGTTTGAAAAGCACTAACCTACATAGGGACTATATATCCACAGAACTTCCCAAATGCCTGCTGGATACATTATTCTCTGCTTATGAAGAGGAAGCCTACCACACACGTTGTTAAGAATTGAACTTGTATTGCTTTTTAAAAAATGCCTTTCCAGAGACTCACAAAGCTGATGATGCACAAAGGTCCATTCGCTCCTTAGACGATTCATCTCTGATATCTTATACACAGGCACAAACTGCAGAATCTACTCTTGTAAATTAGTGCTGGAAAACACTTTCAAAAATAGTCAGAGACGAACTTTCCCATCAGGGATTTCCTAAGTTACTCTGCATTAGAAAATGGATTGTCTGTTTTTCCCTCTTGCTTCTGAGAATACATTAGAGACCCTACCACTAAAACAAGAGCATTCTTCCAAACCCTCAGCCAAAGCACTCACAGAGTATCACAGCGGTCAGGCCCCAATACAGTGCTTGTAGAAGTGATTGCTCCAGGGAACATGAAAGGAGGGGAATTGTAGGCTCCTCCCCACAGAGAGCTGGTGGTCCATTCTGAAAACTGGGAAGCAGCTACAAAACAGCTATGGTTTTAATTGCTGGAGCTTGCTCAAGCCTCATTTCCCCACTCTGATTATCATTATCAATGAATGTTATCATCCATATTCCTGTGTCAGGAACGGATGCTAAGTATGCTAGTAAGTAGCTGTCAAATGCTGTGGATGCTAAGTGCTGCTCTTCGTTTGAGCCTGTTTGGCAATGAATCATTCTTCAACACTATCAACCTGAGATTTCTATTCATACTAAATTTCATCTAAAAATTAACTTATTAAACTTGTGGAGCCCTCCTCATGGGTGACAAAAGAAAGAAAATTTATATTAAATTTTTCATTATTCTCCCTAAGTATAAGAAAACTGGGTAAATGACAACAAAAAGGAACTGAAGTTTGGACACGTCAGCTTTTAAATCACGATCTTTAATCTTCTCCAACATTCCCAGTTTCTGATTGTCTGTTCTCAAGGTAGATGATGACGTCTCCATTCACATTCTTTTTCTTTGCCAGCATATACTCATGATGCAGAAGGATAAAAGACAGCATTTGTGGACAGTGTTTTTACAGCAGAACACTGACTTTATGATGATTGTTACAAAGAGATTGCTTAGTCTTAATTATTAATTAATCTTTAAGAAAAATATTAAATTTATTGCTTTCAAGAAGACTTAAGAGCTATATTTAACACGTAGGCATACTTTAATGAAAAAGAGATTAGATTTTCAACATGCTTTCTTCTCTCTTCAGCTGTTTGCATTTTGAAAAGAGTTTGAAAGCCTGCACTCTACTCTTGTTTATGCTATTAATTTTTTCATCACACACCATTCATTGTTAAAATAAAGATAAATTTAATCCAACATATCAATGTACATTTCAAATACTTGAAGGAAAGTTTGAAAGGAAATTCAGAACTTTCTGAGATTCACTTTCTTTTGGAGGCTGAACATGATTACAGTAAATCCGTCTATGACATGTGCCACAATATTTACATTTAAACTCTTGGAACACTCAGAAATGAAAAGAGACTTAGGGATTCACTCAATGGGTTGTTCCTTCACAAACGAGGAAGGAGAACCTCTGAGATATTAAATTAAATATCCAAAGTGTAATGACTAAGTTCCAAACAGCAAAGTCACAGCTGGACTTTGTCTTGCCCAATGTTACTTCCAGGCTGACTTAACTCCAGGGCTACTGAGGCCTGAGTCTTAAAATGTGTTCTTCAGCTCATCTCTGTCTGTTTCACAGGCCTGTCTTTCACAGGCTCTTCTGCAGCAAAAATGGAGACCGGCAGCTACCAGTTCAGATTGTCATTTCATAATCCCAGTGAAAAGGGAGTGCCCAATCCCCAATAGTTCCAGGCATATCCTATGGAAGACACTCATGGACCACAGCTGGTAAGACGGCGACTTATCCTCAAGCCAGTAGCTGTGGCCATGGAGCTACAATACCAATACACTTGCTGCAGACGTGCAGCCCAATAAGGTACATGTTGTGCTTTGAATGTGAAATGTGCCCCATGGGTTCCTGTGTTGAACACTTATTTAGTCCCCAACTGGAGACATTATTTTGTCAAGTTGTGGAATTTTGGAAGATTGCACTTTGCTGAAGGGAGTGGTTCACTAGGGGTGCACCTTGGGGTTATTTTTTAGGGTGACCAGACTCCCAACGCTCTCTCTACTTTCTGACTGCAGGCACAATGTGAGTGGTTGTCACACTCCACTTGCTTCATCCTCCTGCCACCATTCCCTTTCTGATGTGAAGGATTATACTTCTTCCTAAACTGTTAGAGAAAACAACAAATGCTTTCTTCTGTATATCACTTCTTGATAGGTATTTGGTCACAGCAATGAGAAAGTAACTAATAGAAAGAGAGATGTGAGGAGCTGTGGAGACCAAAGAAAAAAGAAGCAGGCAGTAATAAGCACCACTTCCCAGTATCACATGGTTAGCTGGTGTCAGAATCAATACGGAGCTAGAGTTCTCACTCTGGGTCTAGCATTTTATCTAATAGAGTTAGGTATTGCTTTAATTTTAGAGCCTTTCTGGTTGCTGTTTCTCTTGTGCCAAATCTAATATCTGTGAAGGGAAGAACCTGTTTAATAGGGTTACTATGTGCCTGGCCAAATTTCTTATTTGTTGTTTAATAGTCTCAACCTACATCTTTCTCTGAACCCTGCATAAATATATGCTCCTCTGTAAGTGGAATTTCCTGTGGGAGAGATGTTCAAGAGATACTTAATGTCTGGATTTTTTTTTCTTTTTCTTTCTTTTTTTTTCAGCTTTCAACATATGGTCCAACATGTGGCCAAAGACATGCTGAGGGTGTCTGGTTCCCCTGCTCTAGCCAGCTGCTTAAAGTGGAAGAAGCACTCATCTATGTCCTGACTTAGCCAAACCCTTAGAACCTTTTAACTCTTTTTCCAAATGCCTCACACAAGAGTCCACGCTTTCCCTAAATGGGGTCTGTTTGCAAAGGGCCACCTCAGAGATCTCGCTGCTTTTCCCTGAGGCTGGCACACAGTCTACTCTACTCACTCAGAGTAAAAGGGAGTAAGTGCACTCCATCAGCCTTCTTCCCTCTTCTACCAAATGTAAGTGGTGTTATAATATTGATATGATCAAGACTAATGAGCCATTAATTCTAATTCAAAAAAAATGAGGTAACTGAACATGATCTTTTACAGTGCATTGATCTGCTCCACCAGATGAATGCATGGTTACATTTCCTCTTGGAAATGTGCCTGCTCTTCACAAGCAATTCTAAAGTGTTCCCCATATGGATGTGCTCTTCTCTGTGCCAAAAATAAATCTAATAGAAGGAGACAAATATAATGTCTAAGGAGAAAATATGTCCACCTTTCAACATTTCTTTATCCTCCCCCCCCCCCTCCTCCTCCTCCTCCTCCTCCTCCTCCTCCTTTTGTGAGGCTCAGGGCTGGTGGCAAGTTATTTCTTGCTTTGGGGAAAGCACTGTTTTCTTAATGAATGCAAGTGTATGCAGAGGTCGGGAGATGTGTGCATCTGTTATCTCCTCCTCCATACATATGATAGTGAACACCAAGAGAGTTGAGTTTTAATTAGGGCCATAAGTACTATTTGGGGGCTTCACATGCATGTGATTTAGGGCAAAGATTCCAATACAGATATTTTATTCTGTCATATTTAAGAATAAACTTACAAGGCTAACTTAGGGTTGCAGTAAAAACCTTGGGATGTGTTTTCACTAATCTGGATGCATTTTAAGACTATTTATCTTCCATAATATGCCTGCTTTACTTTTTCTTTGAAGGAAAACATCAACATCATATATTGTTATTCTAACACAATGTTAGGTTCTCAAGAGCAAGTAAACAAAATCTAAGGTATCCTTCAGAGATACTCATTCATAGAAGTGGAGTACTGGATTTTAAATGAATAACATCCTGCTCAGTCGAGGACAGTTTGATAAACCTACCCCTGCATGTATGTGAATAGCAGCTTGAGTATGTGCATTGCTGTAAACTGAATTGTGCTTGTCAAAAATGTGCATGCCAAAGCCTTAACCTTAACCTGTTGAAAGCTTAGAATATGACTCTGTTTTGGAGACAGAGTCCTAGAAGGGGTAATTGAGCTACAATGAGACAATCCAGTGGGTCCAGGTCCAAGTGAGAGACTAGAGTCCTTGTCATAAGGAGAGGCCCTGAGAGATGTGTGCAGGGAAGACTGTGTGAAGATGCGGAGAAGTGGTGTTCATACACCAAGGAGATGGTGCTCAGGTCGAGCCAAGCCTGCTGATACCTGGACTTTGGATTTCAAGCCTCTAGATCATGACAAATTCAATTCCTGATTTTCAAACCCACTCATGATAATTTATTATGGGACTAGCAATCAAATATATATGCTGACAAAATATGTTTACTAGATTCCTAATTCTTTTAGAGTTTAAATTAGAATACATCATTTTAGAAGAACTGACAATTAATTGCCATAAATGCAGTGATCAACTGGAATTGTATCTAAAAGGGAGAGTATCAAGTCTTTAAATGCCAATTCTACATTTGAAAGAAAAGTTAACTGGTTATAAGATCCAACCAAAATGACTCAGCCATTGTATTGTTTATTGTTGGGAGAAATACTTGAGAAATCAACTTAAGAAAGGATGGATTTCAAAGATTTCAGTCCAAAGTTCATTCTTTGGGGCTCAAAGTGAATCAGAGTCCTTGTGGAAACATGTGGTGGGCTAAAATGCCCATCTCTTGGCAGATAGCGAGGGGAGAGGAGTAATAGAAAAGCCTGGGTCAAGTTCTCTCTAGCAGGCACATCCTCAGCAGCATATGCCCTGAACCGAGGACCCACATCCTACTTTCCACTACCTCACAACACCATCATGAAAGAACATACTGAGGGAATCGTCCATTAATAAGGTCAGAGACCCCATAATCCCATCAGTCTCCAAATCCTCCTCTATGAACATGACTGCCTGGGAAGAACTTTGCCCCTCTCTCTCTCTCTCTCTCTCTCTCTCTCTCTCTCTCTCTCTCTCTCTCTCTCTCTCTCTCTCTCTCTCTCACACACACACACACACACACACACACACACACACAAGCCTTTGGGAGGTAGTAGGAGTCCCTTCATATCCAAACAAAAACAGTCTTGAATGAAAGGGGCTTAAAAAGGGCCAAAGTCTGTCAATAATTTGGAATTTGCTTTAACTATCAGAAAGTAATGTTAGAAGACCTTAACCACAAAAAACAATCTTCTCGCAATCTAAGCATCCATTCATAAAGGTAGTAGTGAAAGAAATGAATAGCACAGGTAACCTGGAAGTGGTTTCAAAGAAATGAAGAGTTCTCTTTCATATAATGGAATAGCTAGATGGCATTATTCAGAGAGAGAAAAAATTAGCTTCCCGTGTCCAGCCTGTGTTCTCGTGCAGGAACTGGAGATGGCCCCCTTGGTGTTTACACTCCAGAAACATGGCTCCTGGTTCTTGGGAAAGCACTGCTGGGTCATAAAGATGGCAAAGTGAAAAATCTAGTCTTTAAATCTAGACTTTAGTGTTATATACATTTGAAAGACAAAGAGCATAAAAAAATTTTCTAAAACAAAGACTTGAAGATAAAAAAAAAAACAAGTCTCTTCCCAGTTTCAGCTGGGAAAGTTGAGCCTCTTGCCTTCACTTCATATTTGCCCTTCTCACTGCCATCTAAGAGTGAGATGGAGATAATTCACATCTTCACAGATTATTCCTGTAAGAACAGATGTCAATGAAACAGAACAGTCAAAACTTTAACTCGTATATAGTACAACTTGAAATTCTGGATTTCTATCTTTGAAAAAAGACAAAAAACCAATTCCAAAGCCACAGAAAGCATGATGTGGCAGAACTGCTTTTACTTCTAGATTCTGCTAATTTAAAAACATTGGATTAACAACATAGTGAAGGAGGTTCTTTGCTCCACTAAACATTAGACATTTGTCTTATTCAATTTAAAAGATTCTTCAAAATCCACCAATGGGGCACAATAACTTAAAATCATTTACTAGTCCTGGTGTTAGTGATACACAGAGTTTCAGGGATAAATGAATACTGTCATCTACCAGAGACCAGAAAAAAATAAATAAAAAGAATGAAATCAAATGAAGCAACTTCCTGGACACATGCTGGAGAGAGAGGTCTGGAAGACTCTCCCTCTAGCTTACCCATCTTTCCCAGGATCTGGCATATCATAAAGAGCTTGCTGAGTCTCCTAGCTTTGAATATCACCTCCTTCTCTGTGCCCAGATGTGTCTCACTAGGAGAGATCTATCACTCCCCAGCTCTAAACATGATGCCATGCCCCACTTGGACACCTTTCCTTTACACACCAAAAACTGAATCCTGACGCTCCTCCACAGTGTTCTCCTCAAGGTCCCCCCAGTCCTAGCCAGGGCCATGTGTAACAGGTCTTTCTTTGAACTGCCAGCTCCAAAATGATAACACAGTGACTTCTTAGTAGGTGTGAAAGCTTGGCCTTAGCTTAGGCTTGTTCCCAACTAGCTCTTAAGACTTAAAATAACCTGTTTCTATTAATCTACATTCTGCCACATGGCTCGTTGGCTCTCCTTAGTACCATAAATCCTGCTTCCTCCAGGCCTTGCTGGCAAATCTCCTGCACCTCTGATTCTTTCCCAGGTTACTATCTCTCTGTGGAAGTCCTGCCTATCCTCTCCTGCCTAGCTGTTGTCTGCTCAGCTCTTTATTGAACCAAGCAGAAGGTGCCTTAGACAAGCAATGAAGAACAGAAACACATCTTCACACAGTGGACAAAAAGATTATCTCAACAACTCCCTCTTTTAGTTCAATTAAAGGCTTTTTCTCTAGCATCAATATTTTAGCATCAATAAACTACATAAAATAAGAACAATCATCAGGTAAGAACTGCATTCACAATGTCCAGCCCTTTTGCATTTGGCAACTTTAGAGAAAGTACTCTATTAATCCATCCTATCTTGGTGAGCACAAAGTTTTGTACCTAAACTACTTTCTATCATAACTTGTATTACCAATCTAGATTTTTGAGGAATTGCAAATGGAGGCATTCTGAGAGGCTGGATCACATGGGATACATGTGTTGTCTACATTGGTGTCTGGTCCTTTTGTTCTGAAAACAAAAACTTTTGAAGGTAATATACATATCTGTATTAACACATGTATGAAATGTGTGGTGTGCACAAATCAGCAAAAGATGATTTTCTGCTCTATGTCTAAGAAAGTAAGAGGCATATGTCCATGTTATAAGTCCATTTGGACCTCATAACCAAACTGTAATAAGGACTCGGTAGCCAACAAGATTTATCATGTCTCATCCAGTCTCAGAGCTGTTCCCATGTAGAGGGATCAGCATGTACATCACCTGTCATGTAATTTTTCTTATTTTCTTCCTTCATGTTTGTAGTCAAGATTTTTAGGAGGTCGCTCCTGTTCAAATCTAATCTTTATCAATCTCAGTGGTTCCCATAGCTTTTCTTTTCCTGTGGAAACAAAATCAAAACTTCTTTGCCAATGAAACACATATCCCAGTTGCTGTGGATATTGCTCTGTATAAATAAAATGCTGATTGGCCAGTAGCCAGGCAGGAAGTATAGGCAGGACAAGCAGAAAAGAGAATTCTGGGAAGTGGAAGGCTAAGGCAGAGAGACACTGCCAGCCACCACTATGAGAAGATGTTAAGATATCAGTAAGCCACAAGCCACATGGCAACTTATAGATTAATAGAAATGTGTGAATTTAAGACATGAGAACTAGATAACAAGAAGCCTGCTATGGCCATATAGTTTGTAAGCAATATAAGTCTCTGTGTGTTTACTTGGTTGAGTCTAAGCTGCTGCAGGACTGGCACGTGAGAGAGATTTGTCTTGACCATGGACCAGGCAGGACCAGGAAAACTCTAGCTACACCTGGTTTCCATTCTGAGGCCAACACATCTTAAAAATATATAGGCTGATTTAATTCAGCAGTTCTTTTTTTTTTTTTTCCTGCTCATTGTCTCTCAATGGCTGTTGTTCCTCAAGGCCTCTGGCACATCATCTCATTAGCATTTATAAATTTAAAGTTAATAAATCACTATATAAGGTTCAAACACTGTGTGTTATGGTATTTTCCATCCTCACATGGCTTGATTTTTTATATTATTTAATACTCTCTTTAAAGATTTGACTTTATTACTTTCAAAGTATTTTTTCTATGAGTGTCTATACCCATTTTATTTTCTTTCTTCAGCATCTAATCATATTTTCAAGTATACTGTACCAGTTCAGAGGTTTTCTGGGTCTGAACCTGGATTTCTGTGCAACATAGCTTTGAGGAAATGTTGCAAATCCCTTCTGTGCATCTGCAGGCTCCTTCTACGGTGCTACTTAGCACATGGCACTGGTAGCTGGTTCTGCCCCTCTTCAGGTCCATGAGAGCAGAGCCTTATGCCCATGGGCATTTCCCAGAAGCCATGCCTCTGTACATCATGAGCACTGGGACTGCCTGAGAGACTGTGGTTGCTAGGAAGCCATTCTGGACTCCTTGACTGGAGTGCACAGCTTTCTCAGGCTCTATACTTTGATATACATGCCTCTACATTGAAAGCCAAATGTCACCGGTCTTTCTTTGGACCACCAGCTCCCAAATAATTATACAGAGATTTTTACTAAATATGAAAGCTTGGCCTTAGCTTAGGCTCATTCCCAGCTAGCTCTTAAAACTCAAATTAAAATGTTTATGTTAATCTGGACATTCTGCCAATTGGCTCATTACTTCTCCTTAGTACCATAGTCCTACTTCCTCTGTGTCTTACTGGCTAATCTAATCTCCCACCTCTCATTCTTTCCCAGAGTTTCTATCCCTGCCCAGAAGTCCTACCTATCCTCTCCTGCCTACCTATTGGACGTTCAGCTCTTTATTAAACCAATCAGAAGGTGCCTTAGGCAGGTGAGGAAGGACAGAGACATATCTTCACACAAAGTACAAAAAAAGGTTATCCCAACAGCCATGCCAAGCTGATTGTTCAAGCCAGAAATCTTAGTATCATCCTTCATACTTCTTTCTGTTACATCAAGAAATTACTGTAACGCATTCAGGCTCCAACACAGTCTCAATACAGTTGCATGTCACATTAAACCATTTCTTTCTCCCTCCTGAACTGTTTCATCAATCTTCTACATGATGGATGTTATATCCTTACTACCCTTGATCCAACTGTAAATTCTCAGCAGGTAACTACTCTCAAAACAGAACACAGAACACTCCTCTACCAAATTTTATTCTTTGTTTCACTGAAAAAACTAAATTCCTCATAAAATCCTCATGAATACACCCCCTTTCCCTTCTTCTCCTACTCTCCCCTCACTTACACTGGTCCAGCCACAATAACATTTTATGTTACACATACATATTCTTGCAACAGAGGTTTGGCACTTGCTGCCCTGAATGTGTAGAAGAGTCTGCCTAGAACCATCATAGGGCTGGTTCCTCTCTCCTTTCAGTTGTCAGTCCATAAAGCACCTTTATTTATTTTGTATTAATTCTTTGGGAATTTTACATCATGCACACCAATCCCACTCACCTCCCAGTTCCTCCATATCCACACCTGACCCCTGCAGCATGCTCCCCAAAAGAACCCCACAAATTAATTATAAACAAAAACAAACAAACAAAAACAACTTCACTACTCTGTCTTCATTCATTTCATTCATCATAGTGGCATTGGGAGCTGCATTGTGTCAAGCAGTGTATCCTTTTGCCCATTCAGCCCTACCCACAAAATTTTCATTGCAATGAGACATTGGTCTGGCTCAAGGCCTCTGGCACATCATCATCACCAGACCCTCACTGAAATTCCTCTTAGACATCCTGCCATTTCCCTGAGTCATGGAGACCCTATGGTTATCATTCTGCAGGACCAATCCCTTCACACACTCCGGCAGGTCATAGATGGGGTAGATGTTAGGGTGGGCCAACCCAAGACTCAGGATGTGGACTGGGTGGTAGCTGAGTTGGTTAGTCTATGCCACTGGAACTCATTTGAATATTTACTGAATTTTCTGTGTTCCATTTTTCTAAGTATCAAACCTATGAAAATTCTCAAGGAGTCATCAATCTTCAATAAATACCCTCTGGAATTAAAATTTCAGAGTCTTCAAGATCTCACTCATGATGGAGATATGTTTGGACACACAAGGACAGCTTAATTGTACAGCTTTGCAAGGAAGAAAAGGCCTCAGCAGAAGGGGTTCTGTGGCTGTTCCACCAGGAAACTGAACCAGCCATTTCTCTTTGTGGCTTGTGTTTCCCAATGGAGAAATTAAGATAAAAGAAACTTTCCCTATTATATACCTAAGTATTGTAGTTCAGTTTACTTAAAGAAAATTATCATTGTAATTTTTAAAGTGTTGTTTTGTTTTGTTTTGTTTTGTTTTGTTTTGTTTTGTTTTGTTTTGTTGAGACAAAATCTTGCTATGAAGCCCAGACTAGTCTGAAATTCACTATGAAGTCCAAACACTCTATACTCCTGCCTCAGCCTCCTGGGATTTCAAGTGTCTACCACCTCAGCTGACTTCAATATGTTCTTGTTAACACTAAATTATAAAACCTTTGGCAGGCAGTGGTGGTGCCTTTAATCGCAGCATTCAGGAGGCAGAGGCAGGCCCCATCTTTGAGTTCAAGGCCAGCCTGGTCTACAGAGTGAGTTTCAGGATAGCCCGGACTACACAGAGTAACCCTTTCTCAAAAACAAAAACAAAAACAAACAAACAAACAAACAAACCAAAACCAAAACTAAAACAAAGACATGATAACCTTTGAAGGTAGACTCCTTCATCATTTAGATCCTATATGCTCATAGAACATTGAGGCATCACTGGTTATATTTTATTGGATTTGAGAAGTAGCCTTATATTTACTGACAACAGATTGCTTTTAAGATAATGGACATATATTTGCTGCAAAATGTTTACCAAGCTCTGTGAAGGGAAATGGAATAGTACCCCTCCTTGAAATAGATGCCAATATATAAAACTTAAATATATATGATAAGCAGCTGGAGTAATGGTCCAGTGGTTAAGAGCACTTGCTGTTCTGGTAGAGGACTGGGTTACGTTCCCAGAATGAGTATGGTAGCTTATAGCCTTCTATAACTCCAGTTCCAGGGGGTCCAACTCCCACTTCTATCCACCACAGGCACTAGATACTGTGTGGTACACATTAAGACAGGCAGGGGAAAACCTCATATACATAAAAATATATCTCTTTAAAAAAGAAATTATAACATCATAAAGATCATCCTTGATCCATAAAAATATCTTGGAAATTCTAATTAATGTATTTAGAAAACTAGAAAGCTGAAATAAAAGAGACTGTCCCACACAATTAGACTTTACCAGAGAAGTATAAAACAAATGGCATCCACAGGTCATGGTGTTCTGTTAAGGAATACTTTCGGTATATAATATGCCTGGGGAAAGCCTGGACTTTGTCACTTTGTCATCAAATTCAGGTATACTAACTTCAGTTCTTCCACTTACTAGCTGTGTGCCCTGGTCCTAATAATTGAATATGTCACCAAGCCTTAATATTCTCATTAGTCATTTGCATGTAAAAGCACCATGCTGCTGTGGACTGAATGCTTGCATCCCGCAAAATCTCTATGTGGAAATCTAAACCCCATTGTGATAGTACCAAGCTGCTTTTGGTCATAGTGTTTATCACAGCAACATGAATGTGACATGGTGGCAGAACAGAATACAGGCTCCAAAGACTCTAGGTGCCTTCCTAGGCACAAAAGGGAAACGCTCATAAAGATGCAGGTACATTAAGCTGTAGTAGAGCACGTACAATGAAGCACAGTTTGAAGAAAGGGTTGCAGGTTGGTTGGGTTGGCACTTCAAAGTGGAAAGTTTACTTGATCAGACTAAAAGCTCATGTGTGCTCTTGAGAATGACAGAGCAGTCTTGACCAGAGAGGTGGAAGTGCAGGAACTTATTCATTAGGCAGCAGTGAAGGTCTGGCTCATATATGATAACAGTCTGACTAAAAGCATATGTCTATTTATATTAGAATTTCACTGTAGCCAACCTGAGTTAGTCCCAGGGAGACTTGGCACACGCTTGTATTTACATTCTCTGATTGGGTGTTTATGAGACACTGATCATCATCTTTGGTTTTAGTGACCCTTACTTTGCCATAGAAAAAGATCACATTTAACAGCCAAAACTAAAATCATTTACCAGCAAGAAGGCTTACTTTTTTTAAATGAGATTTTTCCCCATCAACTAGTCCATTTCAATTAGTTCTTGAACTAAAGGGAGACAACACAATCCCACTTGAAGCCCCTTGGTCTTCATGTCCATAGTATCTCAAGCCAAAGCTTTTCTTATAAGATAAGGTCTTCTTTAAAGGAATAAGGTTAATTTAGAGACACTGGCAATGCCTCCTTTCACCTTAGCCCTGTTCATTTTACGATGATATCCCATTACACAGTCCTTCAATAGTTTGGATTCTAGAGTGGATCTGACTTTTTTCCAATTTAACTTTTTTATTGTTTCTTTATGGATTTCACGTCATACATCTTGATCCAACTCATCTCCTCATCTCTCCCATCTACCCTCTACCTTTTCATAGATCCTAGGCTCTTACTGGGACTCCCCCTGGATATCCCATTGTTGTCCTGTGTCATTGAGATCCTGAAACTTTGGGTCTGCAGGTCTAGCCCCTTCACATGTTCCAACAAATCACAGATGGGGTGGATGATGGGATGGACCAATGCAGAGCCCTGATTCTGGGTCTGGGTGGTTGCTGAGTTGGTGAGCCTTCCAGCTCCCTCCTCCTCATCGCCAGTGAGAAATACCAGGATGAGCTCTCCAGCACCACTGCCCTGGCTAGCTCATTCTATGCAGTAAGCAGCAAGGGCCGGCGGGTTCTCCTTCTTGCATGTTCTGGGGGCTGGCTCACCTGAGCCTTGTCAACTGGGTCAGCTCTACTGTGTTGCCCAGGCAAGGTGCAGAGACCTCTTTCCTAAGCAGTGTATCTGGTAAGGGGCAAGATAGTTCTCTCGTCTGCTGTAGATATCAAGGGGGGAAGGGGAAGGGCATCTTTCCCTCACCTTCACCACCACACAGCAGACAAGGGAGTCAGGGCCAGTTCTTCTACTCTCAGGACCTCAGGACAGGCTTACCTGAGACCCCACCAGCAAGATCAGCACTACTATGCTGCCTAGGAGAGGAACAGGCCCTGTCCTTTTGAGTGATGCAGCTGGTAGGGACCAGGCTCAGCTCTTCCTCTCTTATAACCAAGGGGGCAGCTCTCCCACCTACTACAGGTGGTAAAGGGTGGAGAGGTGGAGTGGGCATCATCTCCTTGCTCACACCACCACATGGCAGATGAGGGTGGGAACCAGACCTCTCATGCTCATGTTCTCAAGGCTGTTCACCTGTGCCATATCAGCAGGGTCAGCTCTGCTGTGTTGCTCAAGAAAGGTGTGTGGGGCCTGCTCTCCTGAGTGCTACATCTGGTGAGGGGCAGCATCAGTTCTTTCATCCACCACGGGTTGCAAAAAGGTGAAGAGGGAGGGTATTTTTCTCTCACCCTGGACACCATGTTAGACAAGGGGTGTGAGGCCATCTCTCCCAATCGCATGACCTCAGGGCAGACTCATGTGTTTCCCTGCTCACTGGGTCAGCATTACCGTGGTGCCCAGGTGAAGTGCAGGGCCAGATCTCCCAAGTGCTGCAGTTGGTGAGGGTCTGGATCAACTTTCCCACCGGCCACAGGTGGCAAAGGGGTGAGACATAAGGGCAAAGGCCATCTTTCCCTCACCCACACCACCACATGTTAGACAAGGGGGCGGAACTAGCTCTCCCACTCTCACGCTCTCGGTGCTAGCTCACCCACATCCCTGCCAACAGTGACAGCTCTGTCATGCTGTTCAAGCAAGGTGCAGGGACGCACTCTTTCTAGTACTGCCTAGTGGTGGGTAGGACCAGCTCTTCCTAGTGTTGTAGCCAGTAGGTGCAAGTCCAACTCTGTGTAACCCTATCCTCTCCACCTTCAGTGGTTAACAGGAGCCAAGGACATCAACACAGCCCAAGGCGCAGCACATTAGTTTCTGTTGTTCTTTTTAGTTTGGCAAAACCTTGGTTTTAAAGTTCTCTTTTACAGATCCAGTTTTCCAGAAAACATGAGAACCATGATTACAGCTTTTATGAAATGTTCACTTTAAAAGACGGAGCTGTACGAGTACTTTCTGCATGCATTCATGTGAACACACACACACACACACACACACACACACACACACACACACACCACAACACACACTTACTCATACACCATTAAAGCATTAACAAAATCAACACACACTGAAACACCTTCAAGTACTGCCCCTGTGCTATAGAGGAGATAGTTCATCTTAGAACACACAAGTCCATAATCTTGGCTGCACATTAGAAAATTTGATACATTGCTTAAATATAGCTCTGCACCTGAGCTGCTCTGTAACTACAGGAATAGGCAGAGTGCTGGAGAGGTCCCCAGAAATCCACAATGATACATCCTCTGTAGACTGCTGGCAATGGTCCAGAGAAAGCCTGATCTAACCTAGTCTGGTGATCAGATGGCCAAACACCCTAATGGTTGTGCTGGAACTTTCATCCAATAACTGATGGAAGTGGATGCAGAGATCCTCAGCCAGGCCCCAGGAGTCCAATTGTCGAGAAAGAGGAGGGACTGTAAGAGCGTGAATTGTTGAGACCAAGATTGGAAAAGCACAGGGACAAATAGCCAAACGAATGGAAGCACATGAATTATGAACCAAAGGCTGTGGAGCCCCCAGCTGGATCAGGCCCTCTGGATAAGTGAGGCAATTGAATAGCTTCAAATGTTTGGGAGGCATACAGCCTGTGGGACTGGGACCTGTCCTTAGTGCATGAGCTGGCTGTTTGGAACCTTGGGCTTACACAGGGACACTTTGCTCAGCCTGGAAGGAGGGGACTGGACCTGCCTGTACTGAATCCACCAGGTTTAAATGATCCCCAGGGGAGTCTTGGCCCTGGAGGAGATGGGAATGGAGGGGAGGGGCTGGGGGGAAGGACAGGTGAACCCATGGCTGATGTGTAAAATTAAAACACAAATATAATAAATAACAAAAAAGAGGAAAAAACAAGAATTAAACCAGGTGGGATTCTGGCAGTATCATCCAATAACTCGAGTGTTCAGTCAGTCCAACTGAGTACTGCTTTTTGATGCCTTACTCAGGGCCATTCATCTTGAAAATGACAGAGGAAAGTCTTTCTATTCCAATACTTATGGTCTTCCAACTGTATGTATAGTTATTAGAACAGATAGTAATTCTGCCCATATGGGGGAAATTATTTTAAGTACCATCAAAGACCCTGATCTCCAAAGATTTGAGGTCTTCTAGTAGACTTTAGAGCTCAGATACTAGCAGGCGGTTTTAAAGGTCTTCTTGATATATTTCGAACAAAGCCATATTTGATAAACATTGGTTAAAATTATCATTTTAATTTTAAAAATTATATTTACCTCCATGCATATATTCAAGACTCTGAAACCAATCTTACTTTTACTTGCTTTCTATTGGTCTTTCATTCCCTTAAGTAATGCATGTAGAGATTTTAATGTCCATCAAACATTTACAAGTATAAATGATTTAACAATGGCTGTACATATTGAACACATCCTATATAATACAAATGCTCAAGCATTCAAAGTTCCTAAAAATCTAGAAGCTTATAATGTAAAAATTTGGCTTGTCATTGATACACAAATTTTTATTTTTAGCTTTTTTATTGATTCTTTGTAAATTTCCCATCATGTACCCCAATCCCACTCCTCAACCCATCCCTCCATATATGCCGTCTGCCCTTGCAACCTTCCTCCCAAAAGAAAACAAAAAAAAATAAAACTAATTTAATATATTTTTTTAAAAAATCTTGCTATTATAGCTGCAGGGTGTCATGGTATGTCACACAGAATATCCTTTTGCCTAAACAGGTCTACCTGCTCAGCTTTACTTGCAAATGTTCATTGAAGTGAGTCATTGGACTGGCTCAAGGTGTCTGGCTTCTGCTACACTATGAATATTGGATCCTGCCTGGGACTCCGCTCAGTATCCTGCTGTTGTCCTATGTCATGAAGATCCTGCAGCTTTGATTCTGAAGAACCGGCCCTGGACAGCAGTTCATGATGAGGTGCATGTTGGGGTGGGCTAATTCATAGCCCTGGTTCCAGGCTTGGGTGGCAGCTGAGTTGTTCAGACCACCACTCTCCTGCATCTGTGAGACAAGGGCCAGCTCTCCTGCTTTACCCAGTCAAGGGGCAGGGACAGCTTTCCTACCTGTGGGAGCTGGCAAGGGCTGAGGCCAGTTCTCCAGCATCATTGGGGTCATCTCTCCAGCACAGTTGGGGTCAGCTCTCCTGTACCCATGCCACCAGGGCTAGCTCTACCAAGCTTCCCAGATGAGGTGTGGTGCTCACGCTACTGAGTGAGGGGCAGGACCAGCTCTCCCACTCCACCCTGGAAAGGAGTGAGGCCAGCTCTCCCATGTCCACACCTCCAGGGCCAGACAATATTCAACTGAATATAAAGAGTGAGCGTAGCCCAAGTTTCAACCATTTCTAGAAATAAGAAGGGGGCTGAACCTCATCAGTAGGGACCCAAAGGCAGAAAATTAAACAAGAGACAAATATCACGTAGGTGGAGGGCAACCACTATTGTAGCTTCTGTTAGTATAAATCAGTACACATCTTCTTTTTATAAAACTACAGAACAATTCATTAATTTCCATGCCATCCTTGTGCAGGTGCCATACTAATCTCTGTGGTTCTAATTTTAGTGTATATACTGCTGAAGTGAGTACAGCTTGTGTTTTCAAAAGTAAAAAAAAAAAAAAAAAAAAGTGGAATCAAGTCATAGATGTTTACTACATGGATTCATAATACTTGGATTATTTCTATTATTATTTATCTTATTTCATTCATTGTGAAAATCAACAAATGTTTGGTGTATCTGAGCAGCTTATTTCTATTCTTTGTTGAATACAAGTCTATTATATAAATGTTCTATTGGCTCTTTCTATTCACTTGTGTTGCATCAAAGTCAACCAACTGAAGATCAAAAATATTTAAAAATGATTGTCTTTACTGGATATGACAGAAATTTTCTTGTCATTATTCCCAGAACAATAAAATATTAAAACTATATACATAGCATTTATATTGTATTAGATATTATAAGTATTTTAAAGGTGATTTAAAGTGTGCTCTAGGATATGCATAGGTTATGTGCAAACACCATACCAAGTTATGTAAGTACAGAGTCATCTTCAGAGTTGAGTATCTTTGAAGGATTCTGGAACCAGTCCTGCAGGTTGACTACTGGGGACTACCACAACTTGCCTGCCTATTTATTTGCTGAAGAGCTTTGGGAATTTTTCCAGGAATATAAGTAATTTTGCTTCACTGTGACTAAAATATTGAAAAAACACTGAAGAAGGAAAGGTTTGTTTGGTTTCTGGTTTCAGAAAGCTTTTGTCTGTTGTGACAGAGAGGGCATAGCTGAACAACTCAGTCCATGGCAGTACGGTGTAGTTGGAAGTTTTCTCCAGTCCTGCCCGGCCCTGCAGTCCAGATGAATCTCTCCCTCACATGTCCTGCAGCCATTTGATCCCAAGTAAACACACAGAGGATTATGTTGCTTTCAAACTGTATGGCCTAATGGCTCAGCCTTCTTCCTAGCTAACTCCTACAAAGTAACCCATTTCTGTTCATCTATAAGTTGCCACATGGCCATGGCTTACCGGTACTTATACATCTTGCTTCTCCTGGCAGTGGCTGTGACTCCTCCCCTCAACCTTCCTGTTCCCAGAATTCTCCTTGTCTGCTTGTCCCGCCTATACTTCCTGCCTGGCTACTGGCCAATCAGTGTTTTACTTATCAGGCAATCAGAGCAACACAATCACAGCATACAGAATGACATCCCACAGCACTTCTTTTTTTTTTTCTGTCTAATCAAAAAGTAAGGTTTTAACTTTAACATAGTAATATTGATGTAGTAGAACAGTTATCAAGTAAGAATTATAGTTACAATATGTGGTCTATCTGTATTTGGCAAAATTAAATATTCTATCTATCCTATATTTGTGAGTCTAAGGTTTCATATCTAACTTATCTTTTATCATAACCAAGGTAAATTATAATTATAACAATCTAGTCTTTAACTACATCAAAGACCTCAGAGAATCCTTCACGAATTTCTTACAAAGGCTGACTTCAGCAGTAAATAGAATGATACCAAATTCAGAAGCTAGACAGATAATAATTGAATCTTTGGTGTTTGAGAATGTACATGCATCATGCAAAAGAATACTCAGGCTGTTAGAGGCAAGATCAGCACCCCTGGAGGATTGGATCAGGGACACAATTAAAATTGAGTCTCATGACCATGATGATATGTGGATAGGAGAGGTGATATCAAAACTTTGAGGAAAAATAATAATGTCAGATGTTTTAATGGTGGTAAACAAGGTCATCTGAAAAGAGTGTAGACAGGGCATTCCTAGAAACAATGTTTATTCAAGGAACAATAGCAACAGAATGCTCCTCCCTCCCTTCTGGATTATGCAGGAGGTGAGGTAAAGAAAAATATCAGACTAATGAATGTAGATCAACAAGGGACAGACGAGGTAATCCTTTGCAAGTGTCAGAGGCTCTTCTCAGCATGTCAAAGCAAAAGGCAGTGAGACCTCGAGGGTCCTTTGTGCTTTACCCTTGAAGCTTAGTCATTCCTCCTAAAGGCTCCACACCCTCTCATCATAGCACCGCCAGCTGGGAGTGAACATTTTAAAGCATGACCTTGTCATGGACATTTCACATTCAAACCAAACAAAGGTTTTATTACAAATAATGCTGATGTGAACATTTCTATTCAAGTCTTTGCACGGGCACCATTTTTCTTAGATGAATATATATAAGGTGAATAGCTAGATCATATGAAAAGCATATATGTTTTTAGAAACTGCCAAGCTATTCCAAAATCATCAAACCATTTTATATTCTAAACAGCAATGTACAACTTTCTATTCTACTCACTGCACTTGGTGTGGTTTCTTTAAATTTTGTCATTCTAACAGGTGGCTATGGTTAACTCATACTTTTAGTTTACTTTTCCCTAGTAACTAAAGATGTCAGTTTGGTGTCTCTCAGGCTTACTTGCTTTCCATATATCTTTTATGTTGTGAAGGGTCTGTGGGTGCTTTACCCAAGTTTTAATGAACCAAATGCTTTCTTCATAGTTTTGAATATCATTACTTACTTCAGATATAAAAGATTTCAGGAAATTCAAGCTTTGGAAATATGTCCCAATTTGTGTTTGTATTTTTATTTTCTTAATGTTTGAAGAGCTGAAGTTTTAAGTTCAATGAATGTTATTGCTTTGTCTTTTTAGGGTTCATACTTTTGGAGTCATGTCTAAGAAACCTTTTCCTAACTCAAAACCATATTTTTTTTCTGGACTATTCTGCAAGAAGTAGTAGAGATTTAGGTTTCATATGTTGACTCAGGACTTCCTGCTGTAGAATAATACTCTCGTACACTGTAAAGATTTGTCACTTGAATTAATAAAACATTTACTGGCCAGTAGCCAGGCAGGAAATATAGGTGGGATGACCAAATTAAGATGATGGGAAGGAGAAGGGCAGAGTCAGGAGTTACCAGCCAGATCCAGATGCACAGAAAACAGGAGATGAACATGCCATGCTAATTAAGGTACTGCCACATGGCAAAACATAAACAGAAATATAGGTTAATTTAAATGTATGAGTTAGCTAGTAACAAGCCTGAGCTATGAGCCAGCAATTTGTAATTTATATTCAGCTTATGAGTCAGTTATTTGGAACCTGGTAGTCAAGACAGGAAACATCCATTTATAACCTCTCTTGAGTTAATTTTTGTGTATGGGGCAATGAACTTTTTGTTTTCATTTTGTTTTCTGGTTTGCATTGGATACAGATAGACAATTGTTCCAGCATCATTTGTTGACTGTCCTACCTTTGTGAAAAATTAATGTGTATCTATTTATTAACTCTATTTCATTGATATGTTTAATTGTATTGGTATTGATAATAAACATATGTGCTCAATACTGTAAATTTATATTGTATCTTGAAATCAGAAAGTGTTAGCATTTCAAATCTGAAAATTTGTTTCTTTACTTTTAATCCTATTCTGGATGTTAGGTCCTTTGCATGTCTATAGAGACGTTAGAAATGAGTTTGTATATTTCTGTAAAAAAAAGTTAGGATCTTGTTTATTATATTGAGTTGATAGAACACTTTGGAGTGACTTGACAGTCTGGCAAAGTTAAGCAGAAACCAGCTGAATTTCAGTAAAGGTGAAAACTGAAAACATTTGATGTTTTCCAAGCCAGTGGATGCTGTGTCAGTCATCATCATAAACAAAAAGTGATCATAGTTGGTATCTAAATATCCACACACATACTCACACTTTTATAAAACTTTGTAAAATTAGGCCTGGTCAGATTTAATTTATGAAGTATAGTTGGCTAATCAATAAAGAGTTTTACACTTCAGCTTGAACTCCTAGAGAGTCTTACTGTCTTAGTTAGGGTTTCTATTGCTGTGAATAGATGCCATGACTATGGTAACTCTTATATGGAAACATTTAATTAGGGCAGGTTTATAGTTCAGAAGTTTACTCCACTATCATCATGGTGGGAAGCATGGCAACATGCAGGTAGACATGGTGGTGAAGAGGTAGCTGAGAGTTCTATATCCAGATTTGAAGATAGCAGGGAAAAAAAAAGAGTCACATTGGGCCTGGCTTGAGCATCTAAAATCTCAAAACAGTGACACACTTCCTCCAAGAAGGCAATACCTACTCCAACAAGGCCACACCTCCTAATGGTGCCACTCTCTATGAGCCTATGGGAGCCATTTGCATTTAAACTACCATACTTACCATTCCTGAAAGGCTTACCTTGTCTCTGCATTTATTTAGATTTTCAACTCTTCTCAGCAATGGTTTATAGTTTTTATTATACAATTTTTATATATTTTGTAACATTTATCTTTATATAGTTCATATTTTTGATAGGCCATTGTGGTGGTTTGAAAGAAAATGGCCCCCAAAGGGAGTGGCATTATTAGGAGGTGTGGCCTTGTTGGAGGAAGTATGTCACAGTAGAGACAATCTTTGAGGTCTCTTTCCTCAAGCTTCACCCAGTGTGACAGTCAGTCGACTTCTTGTTGCCTCTGAGTCAACATGTAGGGCTCTCAGCTCTAGTACCACATCTGCCTTGATACTGCCATGCTCCCCATCCTGATGATAATGGACTGAACCTCTAAAACTGTAAGTGAGCCATCTCAATTAAATGTTTTTATTTGTAAAAGTTTCCATGGCCATGGTGTCTCTTCACAGCAATTAAAACAAACAAACAAACAAAAAAAACAAAAACAAAAAACCTAATAATCAAGTACAATGAGGAGAAGGAGAGGGAGCTACACCAGCTGCTGCTGCTGCTGCTGCTTGGTGGCGGCCTTGTTGGCCAGGTCCTTGGCCTTCTCTGTAGCTGCCAGTGCTATCTCCTTTGCTTTCTCTTTGGCTTCTTTGGCTGTCTCAACAAGTGTTTTGGAAGGGGCCTCACCTTGTAGCTTGGCCAAGATGTACTCAAAGCCCTTCATTGTCTTGGTCATATTGCCTTTGAACCGGGCAAGACCAAACTCTTGGACAGCTCTAGAGATGCCAAATAAGCTAGAAGAGACCCAGGCTTTCCAATGAATTTCAGTCCAGCCACTGTTGTCGGGTTTCACACAGTAAGCACAGAGCTCATGAACAACCTGGACGACAGTGGGAGTAATGAAGGGCAAGATTTGAGGGAAAGAAAGCTTAGGGGAGCAGGAGATCCCAGCTGGATCAAGAACAGAAAGGAAGAACAAGGAATAACAGACCATGATAAATGAAGACCACATGAGAACAGGAATAGGCAGAGTGCTGGAGAGGTCCCCTGAAATCCACAATGATATATCCTATGTAGACTGCTGGCAATGGTCCAGAGAAAGCCTGATCTGACCTAGTCTGGTGATCAGATGGCCAAACACTCTACCAGTCGAGCTGGAACTCTCATCCAATAACTGATGGAAGTGGATGCAGAGATCCTTAGCCAGGCCCCAGGTAGAGCCCCAGGAGTCCAATTGTCAAGAAAGAGGAGGGACTATTGAGACCAAGATTGGAAAAGCACAGGGACAAATAGCCAAACAAATGGAAATACATGAATTATGAATCAAAAGCTGTGGAGCCCCCAGCTGGATCAGGCCCTCTGGATAAGTGAGACAATTGAATAGCTTGAACTGTTTGGGAGGCACCCAGGCAGTGGGACCCGGACCTGTCCGGAACCTTGGGCTTATGCAGGGACACTTTGCTCAGCCTGGAAGGAGGGGACTGGACCTGCCTTACTGAATCTACCAGGTTGTGCTGAATCCCCAGGGGAGTCTTGGCCCTGGAGGAGATGGGAATGGAGGGGAGGGGCTGGGGGGAAGATGGGGGCAGGGGTGGGAGCGGGGGAGGACAGGGGAACCCATGGCTGATATGTAAAATTAAAACACAAATATAATTTTAAAAAAACCTAAGGCAGATATTATTGTCTATTACAGAGTCAAAAAGTCAAGAAACACCAAACAATGAATGTTTGTGCTAAATTCACTTTCTCCTTTCTATACAGTCCAGGATCCTTTCTATACAGACCAGAGAGTAGGGCCACCCAAAATGGGTAAGTTTTACCACTCCAGTTAGCAAAATCAAGACAAAGTTCTGTCTCTCAGGTGACTAGATCTTACAAAGCTGAAAACTGAGATTAAACAAATAATGCTACCCCTTTTCAATGTAACACTCAAGCCATAATCATTGTTAAGCCATAATCTTTTACTTTTTGTTCCCATAATCCCATGACTGTCTTATAATGCAAAACCACAAAACAAAACAAACAAACAAAAATAAACATTGAGCTGAACTTCAGAAGTCTTCATGTGCTTTAACAATTTCAACATCTTTTAAAACCCAATTCAGGGGTGGGGTAGGGGAGACTAGTCCTTCCTCAACTTGATATGCCATGTTTTGTTGACTCTCTTGGGAGGCCTTACCCTGTCTGAGGAGTGGATGGAGGTGAGTAGGAAGGAGGTGGAGGGAAGGAATGGGAGGAGAGGAGGAAGGGGAAACTGTGGTTGGCATGTAAAATAAATTTTAAAAATTTAATAATTAAAAAATATTACAGGAGGAAAAAAAAAAAAGTTCAAAATTCATCTAAGACCCAAGGCAATCTCTGCTGTGAGCACCCACAAAATAACAACAGCAATAAACAAACAACAAAAATTAGTTACATTACTTATTTCCAACATGGACTGGCACAGCATAAAGCATTTTATTCCATAAGAGAAAAAAAAAAAAACGGCACAGTAAGTATGATGGTTTGAAAGAAAATGACCCCCAAAGAGAGTAGCACTATTAGGAGGTGTGGCCTTGTTGGAGGAAGTAAATCTTTCTGGAGGTGGGCTTTGAGGTCCCATATATGCTTAAGATACTGTCCAGTGCCTCAGCCACTTCCTGTTGCATGCCTACCAAGATGTAGAACTCTCAGCTCCAACACCACATCTACCTAGATGCTGCCATGTCCAGCCATAGTGATAATGGACTAAACCACTGAACTGTAAGTGAGCCACCCCAATTAAATGTCTTTCCTTTATAAGAGTTCTGTGGCCATGGTGTCTCTTCACAGCAATAGAAACCATAACTAAATTAGAAGTAGGTATCAGGGACTAGGGTGTTTCTGTAAAAGGCCTGACCATGCTTTTGTTTGGAGGAATTTGGACTTTTGAGACTTTGTGTTAGGAAAGCAGTGGAATACTTAAGTGCTGCTTAATGGGGCATACTAGTAGGAGTATGGAAGACAGTGGTACTGAGAGTGATTTGAACTGTGAGTGGCTGGCTGAAGAGGTTTTAGAGAAGAATTTTAGTATGTTGCCTAGAAATCATTCTTTTGATATTTTGATGAAGAGTGTGGCTGCTTTTTGCCCTTGTCTGAAGAGTCCGCCTGAGGCTAAAGTGAAGAGTTTTGGATTAATTCTGTTGGCAGAGGAAATGTCAAAACAGCCTAGTATAGACTCTGTTATGTGGTTACAAGTGTTAATGCTAATGAAGATATATAATGAAAAGGAGCAAGTCAAGCAAGGAAAAATGTTTGAGGAGAAAAGGAGCATCATTAGTGGAATAGAGCTAAGCCCTGTGTTCAAGGAGATAAACAGATTGAGAAGTGGAATAAAAGGTGTGGTGACCTCAGGGCAAGACCTGTCCAGCTAATAGCTATCCAGTTTCAGGAGAACCAGCTTGGGCAGTGCAGGACAGAACGTTGTTGAAGATGTCTTTGGATGAGGGGCCATGTCCCAGCACCAGTAAGCAGCAGAACTTGGCAACTTTGGCCACATGGTTCTGGGTTTAGAGTTAAGGATAGAAGAAATGGGTTATGGAATTTGCCTCTATGCCTTAAGGAAGCTGCTGATGCCAGGCATGTGTCAGGGGTGTCCCTGAATGGAGGCCTAGTAGAGAGGCCATTGCATGAAGCTGTGAAGTTGAAGCCTGGATTGCCTTAGTGAATCTAAGATGTTAGAGATGCCAGAGTCATGGGATATCCACCAAGGAAGCTGCTAGCAGGAAATGGAACCCACCCAAGAGAAAGAAGTGTATTGCAGTCAGCAAAGCTGGATGGACTTGGAGATCTGAAGAGCACTTTGACATGAGACATGTAGATGCAGAGTTTGGGGTTTGCCCAGCTGGTTCTCAGTCTTGCTTTTGTCCAGTATTTCCTCACTATGCTCCTTCCCTACATTTTTTGGAATGGTAATATATATCCTGTGCCATTATGCTGGAAGTATGTAATCTGCTTTCTAATTTTAATTTTACAGGGGATTACAGTTAAGAGATTGTATGAATCTCAGAAGAGACTTTGAACTTTAGACTTTTAAGTAAGTTTGAGACTGCTATACATTGCGGGGACTTTTGAAGTTGGACTGAATGCATTTTTACATTAAGATATTGTTACAAGCCTTTGGGGGCCAGAGAATGGAAGGTAGTGGTTTGGAAGAAAATGGCCCCTAAAGGAAGTAGCACTATTATATGGTATGGCCTTGTTTGAGTAAGTTTGGTCTTGTTGGAGAAAGTATGTCACTGTAGAGGTGAGCTTTTAGGACTCATATAAGCTCAAGATACCATCCAGTATCTCAGACCACTTCCTGTTGCCTACCTATCAAGACATAGGACTCTTGGTTCCAGCACCATATCTGCCTGCATGCCATCATGTCCCACCATAATGACAATGGACGAAACCTCTGAAAATGTAAACCACCACCAATTAAATATTTTTTAAGAGTTTTTCTTTTATAAGAGTTGCTGTGGTCATGGTATCTCTTCACAGCAGCAGAACCGTAACTAAGACAGTAAAGAATGACCCCACCAAAGCAATACCAAAATTCAGCAGGGAAAGCACCAAATTTTGTAGTTCCACATAGAGCACATGGGGCTCATAATGAAACTGGCTGAGTTACAAGGAGTTCATATAGAACATCCCTCCAGATCTCTTCTGCCACCCATACCATAATTGTTTCTAAGGCCAGCTTCACTGCAGCATTGCTTGATAGGCATCTGTATTAATTACTTTCCTATTGATCTGATAAAACACCATGTCCAATTCAATGCATAGAAGAAATAGTTTATTTGAGTTTACAGTTCTAGGGTATTAGAGTCAATAATGACAGAGTGAAGGCATGGGAACCGGAGCAGGATCCTGAAGGCTCACAATATTGACCCACAAGCACAAGATAGAGTGAACTTGAAATGACATGAGTCTTTTAACTCTCAAATCCCACCTCTACTGACATATGTCTCTCAACAAGGCCGCATCTTAACCCTACCCAAACAATGCCAACAACTAGGTATGAAGTATTCAAATTCCCAAGATTGTGGGGGACATCTCAATATCCCATTGTCCCGGCATTTCCAATATCCTGGGACCTCTATTGTAATGTAGGATTCACCATCACAACTTTACACAATGGCCTCTCCGGGACTTATGGCCAGAACTCTGACCTTGCTACACACTGTTTTCCTTAGATACTCTCTGAAACAACAGAGCATGATTCCATGATCCCTTCAATCTTGCATCTTGCCTGACTACAAAACAGTACCATGTGGATGCACTGTCAAGTTCTGTTGCCAGCTTAAGAGGTAACCTGGCCCTCTTGGACCAGAGTCTCAATAGCTTCTGTGTGCTGACACTGGGGAAACACTTCCCTATGCAATTTTCTTTAAGGATCAAGAACCCTTCAGTTTAGGCTTTCTTTCTTGAAATTAATTCTATTTCCACAAGATGTAGCTGCCAATGGGTGGAGTTTTGTCCTCAGGATACACAGGCAGGTTCTCTTCATTATTGTACTTTCTTTAATGACTATTGTCCATGTCTCTGCACTAACCTAAATTCTCTCTTGTATTGAATTCCCCCCCCCCAAAAAAAATTCCTTTCCTTTAAACCCAACTTCATTAAAATTATCAGGATATAGATAGAACAACACCATGAATGGCCCATATAGCAATTACATAATCCTTGATTCCTTCTGAAATCTCATAAGCCAAATCCATATGTCTCTCAACATGCTTCTTTTCCAAGCTGCTACCAGAATGGTCCATTAAAAGTTCTACTTTCTCCATTCAAGGGTTTCTCCATTCAAATTCTTCTACAAAAACAGTTCCAAAGACCCAAGAACTACATGATCAGGTTTATCTCAGGAACAGTTCCAACCTGACAAAAAAAATGTAAGGCACAAAGGGCTTATTTTGGCTCACAGTTTGAGATTACCATCCATCATGGCAGGGAAGTAACAATAGAAGAAACTTGAGTCACTTGGTCACATTGCATGCATGGTCAAGAAACAGGAAGTGAATACTTATGCCCAGCTCATTTTCTCCTTTTTATGAGGTCCAGGATGCCAGCCTAAGGACTGAGGCTACTCAGAGTGAACAGATCCTTCCATCTCAATAAACCTAATCAAGATAATCCCTTGAAGGCATGCTCAGAGGCCTGTCTCCAAGGTGATCTAGATCTTTATCAAGTCTAAATTGAGATTTGATATCACAGCATGATGGCTGCTACAGTCCAATGGTTCAAAGATTTTACCAGTCTTTTAATGATCAAATTTTAATTTCCTAAAGTTTAAATCATTTTCTGCATTTGTCTTGATTTTTTCCTATTGCTTTTTCTGTTTCCTCATTCACATAGTAGTGCTTTCCCAGCTAGATATATAGCTTATGGTTCATTGACTTTCCTTCAAGGTTCAGTTATCATTTTACAGAATTGATGTGAGAACTCTATTGGATAATGCAGGTGAAAAGCTCTTCCACAGAAGTAGCCCATTGTTCTTTTTTCTAATGTTGCTGATGTATTTGGTGTCATTTTTCTTCTACACAGGACCTCTTCTATGATTTCTTGCAGTAGATGTCTCTCAGTGACTGTTTCTTGTAAGTATTTATATGTCTGAACAGGGCTTCATTTTCCTTTTCTTCCTACGAGTTATTTCACTAGGTAATTTTTTTCATTCCAGAATGATAAACATATGTATCCACAGTCTTATTTGCATCCTTTTGCAAATGAGCACTGCTGTTATTTTTATTCTTTGCTCTTCTATATATCATGCAACTTCTTCCTCTCTACCAGGTTAGGTGATATTAAGAGATTAATAATAATAATAATAATAATAATAATAATAATAATAATAATAACCCTACCTGTTTTGAGCAACTTGATTATGATGTATCTTGGTATAATTCCTTTCTGTTTCTCATGCTTGGTATTTATTGAACTTACTGGATTTGTAGGTTTAAAATTTATATCAGATTTGGGAAAGAAAATTAGCTTTAGTTTCTTCTAGCCAATTCCTTTTTTTTCCTTTTGGGATTTTAAGACAGAGTTTCTCTGTGTAACAATCCTGGCTGTCCTGGAACTCATTCTATAGGCCATGCTGACCTTGAACTCACAAAGATGCACTTGCCTCTGCCTCCTGAGTGCTAGGATTAAAAGGAATGAGCCACCACTACCCAGTGCCAATTCCTTTTTTATTTTGGAGAACTTCAGATATTTATTAGGCCACCAAAATTTTCTACTGATTTCTGATAATAATTTTAATTTTGAAAATTTATTTTCTCTTTAGATTTCCTTTACTGTATTTCCCAATATTATAGACTCACCAATCTTTTCTTTTGCAATGTCTAATTTTCCATTAATCCAGTCCAGTATATTTCTAATCTCACACATTCTTGTTTTCATCTCCTGAAGTTCAATTTAGTATATTCTTTGGCCCTATTTTACCTTTTGGACATGTAAAATGCCACAATAAAACTTATCAATGGCCTCGTATGTTCTAACATTTATGTGAGTTCTTTATTGATTTGCACATAGGGATTTTTTTCTCCTCCTTAATGGTCATATGTTCCTCATTCTTTGAACATCTTGTGTACCTTGAGTGGACGTCAGGTGTTATGAATTTTTCTTAATTGGATGCTGGATATTTATGTTTCCATCAATATCTAACACTCTTGAGCTTTGCCCGGGGATGCAGTCTGCTTCTCCCAGGTCAGGCTTTTGATACTTTCTGGTCAGTCAGAGCTGTGTTTAGTGGAAAGCCATTTGCTAAGTGTTCCCACCACAAAGGCAAATCCCTCTGAGAAATCTGCCTATCATTCCATAAGTTATAGCATCTTCCAGTTGGGCTAGCAGACATAGGCATTATTTCTGGCACAACATAAGTTGAAGGTGCTCTTTGCTAATCTTTTCAGGTGGTCCTTGATTCAGTTGTTGGTAGTTGCATCATAGGCATGCCGCGATCAGTACTCAACTTGGGAGACCCTGCAGACTTCTAGGGTTCTGTCCCAAACTCCTGCCACCTTTTTCTCCCCAGCTTTGTCAGTTCAGTTCATGGAATTTGCCAGGTAAAGCCTGAGTTCTTTCCAGATCATGGCCTCTCTAGTCACTAGCAGGAATAATCAAGGGGTGCACAGTGTTTTCTCCTGTCCCTTGTTTCGAACACTTTTATCTTGGTTATGTGTTTTCATATAGGAAAGGGATCTGACTCCTGTTACAATGCAGAGTACATCAGCTAAAAGTAGAAGTATATGTTAGGTAGAGTCATGTAGTTAGACTGCATCAAAGAGACAAATACAAAGTGCTCACATCGGAGCAGGACTTTTCCTGTGGTGTGGGACACACAGAGTGAAGGGATTTGTAGATTTGGTCTACTCAACTGGATTTTCATGGCGACAATGACAAGAATTTTGTCTGGCATTCTTCGCTTGTGATTCCATTGTCCCCTGCTTATATCATTCAGAAGCAGGATAAATGGTGGTAATTACTAACTTACTTTCTTTCTCACAGTCTAAGTCTGTCTTCTACTTTAGTTGAATAATATACCCACATATATATATATATATATATATATATATATATATATATATATATATGTTTCTTTTCTTTTCTATAGTACTGGGAATTAAAACCTAAGGCCTCATCCAGTACCATGGGGGTTCCTCAGCTATGGGTACTGGAGTAGGCCCTCTGGATAAGTAAGATAGTTGTTTAGCTTGAACTGTATGCAGGGTCCAAGGCAGTGGGATTGGGACCTGTCTCTAGAGCACGAGCCAGCGTTTTGGAACATAGTGCCTATGGTGAGACACTTTGCACAGCCTTGGTGCAGGGAAAGGGGGGCTTGGACCTGCCTCAACTGAATGTACCAGGCTCTGCTGACTCCCCTTGGGAGACCTTGCCTTGGAGGAGGTAGGGATGGAGGTGGGGTGGGGGGAAGGCTGGGGGACTGGAGGAGGGAGGACAGAGGAATCTGTAGTTGGTATGTAAAATAAATAGAAAATCTCTTAATAAAAAATTATTTAATTTTTCTAAAAAAGAAACCTAAGGCCTCATGCATACAAGCTAGGCAAGTACTTTACCATTGAGCTGTGTCTACACACACACACACACACACACACACACACACACACACACATTTACCTTTCTTTTGAGACAAGGTCTGAATAAGCTGACATGGCTGGTTTTGAACTTGTGATGCTTCTGCCTCAGCCTTTTAAGTAGATAGAATTACAGGCTGAGCTCTGTTGTAGATATTGAAGGAATTATTTGTTTTGCATTTTTTAAGAAGCAACATAATGGTCCTATCTGGTTCCTTTTCAAAGCCTATGAAAGTATAGGTGATAGCTCATACACCATGAACAGTTCTTGATTCCATGCTGGGGAATGTTAGTCTATAACAGTTGGTTGGAAGTATTAAGCATGGGTACCACATGTTGAAGGTTTTTTAGGCAGCCAGTACCAAGGACACTAAGACAGCATAGAGCAGTAATGCAGACCTCAGAATCAGTGTTCTTCAGTTCAATCAAATCCACAAGATGGGCAGCACCGACTGGTGGATTGGAAGAAAACAGCTCCAGAGGGAGCAGCACTGTTAGGAGGTATGGTTTATTGGAGTGGGTGTGGTCTTGTTTGAAGAAATGCCTCATTGTGATGGTGAGCTTTGAGGTTTCATATAGGCTCAAGATACCACCCAGTGTCTCAGACTACTTCCTATTGCCTGCCTATCATGATGTAGGGCTCTCAGCTACAGCACCATGTCTGCCTGCATGCTGCCATGTTCTGCCATGGCAGTAATGGACTAAACCTCTGAACTGTAAATGAGCAACCCCAATTAAATGTTTTTCATTTGTAAGAGTTGCTGTAGTCATGGTGTCTCTTTACAGCAATAAACACCCTAACTAAGACACCAAACAAGGTTTTGTTTGCTTTCCACAATTAAAAAATAAATAATTTATGTAGATAGAAGTTTCTGTACCACCTGGTCCCATAGCTGTTCAGTCCCAAATAAACACAGAGAGGCTTATATTAATTATAAACTGTTTGGCCTATTGCTTAGGCTTATAACTAACTAGCTCTTACACTTAAATGATTCCATAATTCTTATCTATGTTTAGCCATGTGCCTTGGTACCTTTTCTCAGTTCAACATTCTTATCTTACTTCCTCTGCATCTGGCTGGCAACTCCATCTCTGCCTTTCCTCTTCCCAGCCTTCTCCTAGTCTGGTCACCTGGCCTATAGTTCCTGCCTAGCTACTGGCCAATCAGTGTTTTATTAAACCAATAGGACTGACAAATCTTTACAGTGTACAAAGAGCAATAGTGCTGTGGGATGGTCTTTCTGTATACTGTGAATATATGTTGCCACCATTGGTTAATAAAGAAGCTGCTCTGGCCTATGGTAAGGCAGGATAAGTGCCAGGTGGAAAGTCCAAGCAGAGAGACATAGAGAAGAAGGGCAGAGTCAGGAGAAAGACCAGATCAGGTGGTGTGAAGCAGCGTGTGATTGGTCCCCAGCTTTCCAATTGACTGTGCAACTGGATTTACCTTAACCTGTATCAGCAAGTCTGTTTTCCTCACAGAACCCCTTCACAAACTGATATATATGATTGAGGATCTCGGTACAAGTTGTACCCAACGTGACCTGAACCTGATGGCCTGTGGCCAGTCCACGTGGCCTTCCTGAGACCCTCTCCTCCTCTCCATCTCTATAGCTACCTGCCACACACCCCAGAGCTCCCTGGGCATGCACACAATTGTGAGGAGGGGAGGCATTGATACACAAATTTATTTTTGGGGGGTACAGGGGCACATGAGCCACCAGGCACATGGGCCACCACATGCATGTGGAGGTCAGAGGATAATGTGAAGGAGTCAGGTCTCTCCCTTTGCCATGTGGGTCTCAGGGACTGAACTTAGGTCCTCAGGCTTGGTGCTGAGCCACTTTACCCACTCATTCCTGGACAAGGCTCTGGACCTCTATACACTCTGACTGATCATCTCTAAATAAGCAATACTATTTAAAGGAATTAGTGTGGGAAACATAGAAAACATTCGCAAAACACTTAGCATAGGCCCTGCAGCCCAGTAGGAGGACACATACCAGAATTGTAAGCTGACTAGCCTCTGTTCTTAAATGGAGAGAGTCAACTTGTCACTTCAAGGTGAGGTGAGGTTCCAACTACAGAGCTAGGCGGGAGGTTGGACTGGATACACAGGTAAAGAGCACTTGGTAAATTGCCTACAGGAAATGTTTGTAGTGGGAAGCTGTTTCAGCTTTGACCTACCCCCATTGAGGCTTTGGTAATTGTCATGCCTATGAGGTGGGGCCAAGAGAGGAGCCATTAAGACCTGAGATCTGGATGTGCCAGCTCTCTTGGTTCCTGGATCCTAGATACTGAAGGTAAACCATGCAGAGTTCTCCAGAGAACACTGCTGGACTGCACTCCACCTTTCCTGGATCCTGCAACCTATCCCTTTACTTGTAAGTTACCCCACAAAATAAACCTCCCTTTTAACTACGGGAAGTTGCCTTAATACTTCCACCAATAAATGTTAGTTGATTAATCTGTGCCTTTTGACAACCCATAAAGCCTCTGTGGGGCTGTTGGAGAAAATTAAAGCACTTGGGGGCCAGTGGCAACAGATGATATTTTAGTCTTCTTCCAGCCATGTCTCCATTTCTTCTAAATCAATGTTATGCACTCCTGAGAACAAAAACGCAGTTATTCAAGGCCTGTCAAGACAAACACCCCAGTGTTCATCAGACCTAATTAATTTTTGCATTATTATTTTTTAAATATTTTATGTATTTTCAATACAAATTGATACAATAAAAACCAAGCAAGCATACAGCATTTTGCATTATTATTTTATCAGGTCTCACATTTTGGCATTAAATAATGAGATAAATCAGCTAGAAAACAGCATGAAAACACCAAAACAGACAAACATTCTCTGAACTTCCTCATATTGTTCTGTTATAATCCCTTCTGTTAGAAGTGGTTAGAAAGAGCAGGAAAGTACCTCTTAAAATGATCTCTACCATAAATATTTAAACTTTGATGCTCCTTGTATTAGATTTAAAAGGGGGACAAGAAAACCTAGCCAAGGAAAATACAATGCTGCCTTCAGTAGTGATGTGGAGATAAACAATAATAACAGCAACAATGTACCACATTACACAGAGAGAAATAAAATTGATAAAGAATCAGCAAATAAAAGTCCCTGAAGAAACCTTTTCATAGAGCATATATAACAGGAATTCAGGAACCATTAGAGAGCTTCTTTTATTTAATCTCATGATGATTCTTCTCAAAAATCTTCACGAATGTGAAAGAACAAAGTGCATTTTTTCTTTCACTACCACAGAAAAAATCCAAATATATTAATTGTCAATATTAAGATAGAATTCTGAATTTTAAGATAGTCAACAATTATTTTTTTTTTGCAAAATACCTTCTGATATAGGCCAAACCCAACAGCACAAAGCTAAATATGTTCAAAGATTTAAAAAAAATCTCATCTTTAAGAATTCATGACAACTGAAAATATTTATTTTTAAAATGCATAAGCATATGTACCATCATTTCTCTGTTAATCCTTCAGTGTTGGTTTTCTGCAGTGGGAGAAAGGGAGAGCTTTCTTGGGGTTCCAGTGGCCAAAAGCTACATGGTTTGAAAGGCTCTATGTGTGGGTTCTGATGTGTAACCAAACATTGACCGGTTCTCCTCTAGTTTGTGATTTCAAGGCAGAAGTCAGCTACTTATATACAAATTGTCGTCCCAAATAACTGCCTACTTTGCAACTTCAGTTCAATTACTTTATTTACACTTTAGTTTTGAAAAGTTGAAGGATTCTCCTCCCTGCACACTGCCCTTTCAAGAAAACAGCAGCCCACATACGCTGGCGGAGGTGGCTAAGGCAGGACCGAGCCCACAGTGAGCTGAAACCTTAGGCGGACAGAATTAGAAGGCAGAAGATAAAGCAATGTCCTCAGCATCTGGGTTCCTGAAGCAAAAGGAACACACAGAAGTGAGATCAGAGGTGACATAGGGGGTGAGGAGGGTGAGGAGGATGGGCCTGTCCATGCCCAGTCATTAAAAACTACAACTGAATGGAAGCTTGAACTCCTCCTTTTCCTTCCTGTAACCTAACCTCTCATTTCCAAATAACAAAGTCCTTAAGTATAGTACAGGACCTCTTCCAGGCTCTTCAAACTTCTGCCTATGGAAATGACTGAAATTGGGCCAGTCTTTCAACAGGTGGAGAATAAAAATGAGGTAGAATATAAGACAAAGGATCTTGAAGGCAGAGAAACAAGGAACTCCTTTATATTCAACATCTTTAAGAACTAGAATGTTCATCACTAAACATGATTTTCACTTAACAAACTGACATATTTGAAGCACACTAATAAGTACCAAGTGTTGTTCTAGAAGCTCTCCATGAACCATCCTACTTAACAGTTACAACAATCCAACAAGGGTGAGCCTGCTATTATTCCACTTTACAAATGGGGAAAAATAAAACCCAGAAAATATAAGAAGCTCATTGAATGTCACGCATCTCTTGGTCACAAAAGTCAGATTTGGGGCTAGGAATATTGCTCATATAGCTCAGTAGTAGAGTGCTTGCCTGGTGTATCTAAGGCCCTGAGTTCAATTACCAGCACAGAAGAAGAGGAAGAAGAAAGGAAGAGGAAGAGGAAGAAGAGGAGGAGGAGGAAGAAGACAAATGATGATGGCTTCCAATTTCTACCTGGTAACTTGACTCCAGAGTTCCTCTCCCTGTCCATGACGCCTATTGTAAATTAATGTTTCATTGAAAAGCCTGAATGGGTAAAATGTTAAAATCATTGCTCACTACATACTTCACCATGACCCTTATGCTGTTCTGGTTTTTCATAAACTAGATGTAATTTCAGTTTCATATCTTTAACGTGTTAACTTTTCCTAAATGTATTTTTAGCACACACTCACTAAACCTTCACATAACTATGCTACTTAAGCAGAAACAATTCCAAAGACGGGATTTGAGTGAATTGTTCAGTGTTAGCAGTAGTGGACTTTTCCTGCCTTATGTTATTGGAAAATGAATTTTATTCCTTTCAGCCACACAGCTGTTCAATAAGGAAACTGTATGGAGATCTCCCTGGGCAGCAGAGAAAATCAACTATGGAGTATACAAGAGGTAGCTAGAATAAAATAGTTAAACCTCAAATATGTCATTTAATTCCCTGGAAATTACATAGTCATAAACCTCTTTGTGTTGACTTACCCACCACCTACATAACAGAAAAACAGACATCTATTTCTATAACAATATTATGGGAACTCAAAGGATAACAAATTTGAAATAACATAGTACTATACCTGGTTTCTAATAAGACTGTGCCTATATTAGCTGGAATTTCATGGATTCTAATCTGATACTGCAATATTTGGTTACCTGTTAGCTGACCAATCTCCATTTGCAACTGGGAAAACTTTTATAGTGGAACTAAAATTAACTGTACATTAACATGACTAAGGAAATTAAACATGCAGATTCTCTAAGATATACTCATCGAAACTCATATTCAGAAAGCCTATAAGACAAAAGATTTGTCTTTTCATTCAGTCTGGCTCAGAAAAGCACTGTGAACATTGTGTGCTCTCTGTCTCTGTCTTTCTCACTAGTTGTCAATCATTAAAAGAGTAAAAAGAATTTCGGTTTTAATTGCATGGAACCAGGATATTTAGCTTCAGGCCCACGTGCAGCTATTCAATTCTGTTACAGAAACAGTATTCTGAGAGAATGTGCCCAATAAAACATATAATTACATTATCATCTAAGTGATTGAAGTATTTTCATTTAACACTAAGAAATTCCACAAAATATTTCTATCATATCCCCACATTCATTTCACTGTCTTCATTCAGTCCTGCTGCAAGGTCACTTTCATCATTTTCTCCAAGATGAAACATTACTTCTTGGAGAGAAGCTCCTTAAAACACAGGATGTTCTAAAAGGAAATGGCTATCCTGCAGGGAAGCCTCTCAAAACTTGGTAAATAACCAAGCCATTAGCTTCAGGAAGTCCCTGAAACTGACCAGATTCATTAGACACTCTCCCTCCCCCAAAATATATAAGCTGTAATGACAAAGACTGCTGAAGGAGACTCTCAAACAAATAGAGCCACCTAGGAGAGTCGCAAACCACCTGCCCACAAAAGGCATCAGAGACCCACTAAGCTGCCTGGAGGAGACATTCTCCAAACTGCTGAGTACTCTGTAAGTCATACAGTTCCAGGTTTCCAGCTTCCATTAGCTGTCGCCCATGATGGAGTGAGCTTTGGTGATGCAGCTATCTTTGAGTCATTTCTGGTCCTGTAAGTAACACCAATAAAACCCATTGGATGTTGGTGGCTGGTGGTATCTATATTTTGGTCTGTGACTGATTCTCCATCTTGGGTGAGTAGGCATTTATTCTTATTTCCCCAAAACAGAGTCACATAACAATTTCATCCCAGAAGTCAACATTTCTATCCAGCTCTCTCTTCTATCTGAAATCTGGCTAGATAGCTTTGCTCACAGTGAGCTCACAGTGTTTGTGCTGCTCAGCCATTATATGGCATTTTTTACCCTACACTTTATCCTTTAATGTATCCTTCTAATGCAATTGTATGCTCTTCTGAGGCAGAAACTCTATCTTCAGTTTCACTGGAACCCCGATGATAGCTAGCCATGCACAAAAGACAATCGATAAAATAAAACTGTACATTCCAAATTTCATGAGTACCTTTCAACATTCCATGCTCTCCTTGAAAACTACCATGCACTAAGTGGTGGCCCACATAGCTGTCATCCATTTTACTGACACCAAGAGCCAATTGGACTCTGTCTATTGACATCTAGGTTCTAGATGTCATTTTATCTTTATGGGACTTTTATCTTTTGTATGACAGAAACTCAGACTTGGGCCTGGACATATTTTAATCAACATCCTTCTAAGTGATGGAGAAAACAGAAAAAGAACACCATAGCCATAGCTGGTCTTTGATTCTTAGGGATTTTCTCCTAGTAAGTACAGTATAGTATGCTAATGCCAGTAAGCAGGCAGAAGATACATTTATTTTCAACGACAGAAACTAAACACCAAGAAAATGTTCAGTGTTACCAAAAATTCAAAGTAAAAATAAGGGTACACTAGTGTTGATTATTTAACTCACTCATAATTAATAAAATACATATTAGTTATACAACTGAGAATACGCATAGTCTAAGGACATGGGGGAATAAGGCCTCATCATTTCATGACTTCACATACTTACATTCTCCATCTGCTAGGATTACTTACTACATTGTGACATTATGTGTAGATATTTTGAGCATTTGTTCACTTTTATTTTAAAATGATCACTTGGTTACCTACTAGCCTAAGCAAGTTTACTATAAATTCTTTTTGTCAAAGAAGTCTCTTATATGCCAAGAAAATAAAGGCAGAAATCTAAGAAAAGTCTCTCTCTTTTTTTTATAAACTCCAAAGTTGTTTTTTTGTTAGGTCTCTCAGCCTTTAAAAAGAGCAAACTTGGTCTACAGAGCGAGATCCAGGACAGGCACCAAAACTACATGGAGAAACCATGCCTCAAAAAACCAAAACAACAAAAAAGAGCAAACTAAGCAAGAAGAAGACCTCAAACCACAACTACAACAATATGGAGCTGTTCTACATCACACAGTAAAGTCTTGAAACAGAAAAAAATGCGTTTCCTGGAGACATCAAGCAAGTAGAGCTGAATTGTTGTTGTTGTTTGTTTGTTTGTTGACTACACACTGAGGCAACAATTGGAATAATGAGAAACAATGCTGAAAACAGATAATAGTGAATTTCTGTCTCTCTCTCATCATCACTTTCAAAAGATAGCTATAATTCAGCAAAAGATCATGGAGGGTGGCATTTATGCTGAACACAACTTCCTACCAGCCTTTTATTTGCTAAATCCCTCCTCAATGAATATCTAGCTGAGGGGAGTAAATTGTATGTGGATATTCCTATCAATAGCAAGCTAAAATATATTAGCATAATATCAAATAAATAGAGTGGATAAATATATTAGTTTGGCACAAGACTGCTCATGGTGAGCTGCTTTATAGGTTTGTGGTAAGAGCACAGAAGAAGTGTTACAAATAAATGTACTGTAGTTAAGACTGTTGTCCCATGTGAGAAAGCTCAATCTTCCTAAAAACAAATGAGAATTTCAGGGAAGTATTTGAGCCATATTCCTAAGTTTTGAAATCAGAATGTAGTTCCCTCCCTATTCCTATTCAGTAAAGAGTTTAATGCTGGCTCAAATAATGAAAGCTGAATGCCAAAGAATGAGTTGTGGATTCTTGATTGAGAGAGACATGGAAGTGTTTGCTGATGAATAAATTTAAATTCATTATCACAAGCTAAAATAGCACAGCATTTGTTAAAAATCACCTAGAATTTTCAAGTTGGGAGGAGTGGACTTTGAGTTCTATGAAGGAAAAAATTATCAATTTGTGAATTACTGAGACATTAACTTCCTCTTATACCACATGTCCTCCAAATTCTCAGTAGAAATCTAACTCTTGTTTTGTTATTAATGTTTTTAAAAAGAAGACCAGACAGAGGGACAAAATTTCCTCCTCAATTAAGAAGGCTTTTAAGTCTTTTTTGCCTGAATTTCAGTGATGCCTCATTTGGCTAAATCAATCATGTTATTCTCCTGTTGTATTAAAATGTATTTTAATGACAAATGTTTGAAATCAGAAGTGACATTTTTTTTCTTAAGATGCATTACTAATAAAGTAACACGCATTTGCATCCTGTGTGAAACAGCTGGACCATGACGAGATCACATTAGCACTAATTAAAATGATATTTTTTGTGCAGTTTTTGCTAACCCAGCTTCATTGGACTCAAAAGGATTTTTGAAATCCATAATAAAGGCTATTATGTAATCTTACCATGATTCTCTTGAATCAGGCTACTGTCTAATTTCTCTGTAATGATATTTTCTTAAAATTCTCACTCAATAAAATCAATATTAAGTTTTTACTCTTATAGCTCTTTTTCAATATATGATCCTCATTTAATTTTTAAAAAATTAAAGCTTTAATTTATTTTGCTTGATGAACAAGAAAAATATAATATTAAAGGCAACATTTTGCAATGTTTCTCTTTTTCCTCACTTTACTGGGTCCCTGTTGTTCCCAACGTATAATTTGCAAAACATATTGCTTCAATACTTACAATGAGAGAGGCGGCCCAGCTGTGGGAGGGAGAGGACAACAGCCTCCAATATTACCATAATAATCTGCCTAGAGTCCCATGAGCCCCCTGGTATATACAATTCTCTGTACTGCAGGCCCCAGCTGGAGAACATTCTCTTGACATGTATGCCAACCTTTGCCTGCAGGCAAAAAAAAAAAAATAAGGCAGAGAAGTAATCATGAAAATAAAAAATCTTGTCAATGGCATTAGGATGCAGTTCCCATGTTTTTGCTCACGTAGGCAGGCATTGTGCTAGCAAAATGATATGAGACTTTAAAGACTGCAGCTGGTATGCACTCAGAGCTTTAAAAAAATCTTATATGCAAATTACAAAATTTGGGGAAGGGAGGAGAGCCTGTGGGTAGTGGTGGTTCCCTTATTACTGTCAGTATATATGACAACTTTATTTACCAGCCGCCACTTGGAAGATCGCTTATTGTAGGGACTGGACTGGGAGAAGTGGTGTCATAGAATTGAGTTTAACCAAGAATGAAACTTTCAGACAAATACTATTTGTATTCCTTTGCAGATGGACATAAGAAGGAAATGAGAAATTGTCTGACATACTTTAAAAATAATTCCACACACATGAAAAATGTTTGCCCCTGTCCCTGAAAATTGAATCTTAACATTGAAAATACTTTTTGAGTAAAATGTGTGTGCCCAGAAACTGAATGTTCAGGTTAGGCTGTATTTTATTTCAAAAGACAATGAAAATCAATAGGCTTAGATAATCCACAATAATGCAGAGAAATCTGATATATTCATTTTTGTTGAAGAAAATACCACCACATTGAAAACAAATTAGTTGAGTGTATATCTGGAATTGTACACACTGTGACAGCTTTAATCTGAATAGTACTCCACTGGGTAAAAATTCTAAACAGCAAAGAAAATGGCATTATTAGCCTAGGCCATTAACTTTTTCCATTACATTTGTCAGATGTTAGGCAGACTGGAAGAGGGCAGTATAGTGTTCTTTTATTCTTAAACATTAACAAGAAATGTTCAGGTTTACTGAATCATAAATCTAGTGAGGAGAAATCTCCTCTGTGCCAATTTAAAAACATATTTGGGAAATTTAAAGCTCACAATATGATGACTCATTGATAGTTATTGACTACTTATGGAGACAAAATGCACAAATATTATTTGAAGTCACATATTTATAGGACTATTTTAACAATCAATATCTCCCACCAAATATAAAATATATGATGGCAGGATTGTTCAATTTCATTTTGCTTATGAATTCAAGCAATTTTATTAAGTCTCTTATATCTAATGCATGCTGTAGATTAAGCATTCATTTAAAAGAATGAGTTTATTTGTATGCTAAATCACTCATTCATTCACTATATTTTACATTTACTAAGTTTGTGGGGAAAGAGCCATGACTAAAGCTTAGCCTCATGGCACAGAAGATAGACCATAGGTAAGAAAAATAAGTACAACATACACTGTACCAAATGGTGATTAATACTCACGTTTGGTAGAGAAAAGGGACAAATTGTGTGTATGAAGAGGAGGCTTCAATTCTGGAAAGAGTGGCCAGAGAAACCTTCCTAGAGCGAAACTAGGAAATGAATTAGTCTTCTTTATTCAATAAAACTGAACAGGATCCCAGAAACCACCCAGTAATGAGTCAAAGATTCAAGATTCTCACCCTGTCTCCATTTATGCAAATAATCATACCTCTATGAAAGTTTAAGACCACCTAAAATGGACAGCCACCACTTTTAGGTGTAATCTCTGACACTTAGCACAGTGCCTTTGCATCAGAGACGCTCCACCTTCTTTGATGAATCAACTCAGATTCATATTTGAATAAAGGTACAAGAAGGGAACCTCTGCAACTAGTAGCTGAGATTGAAAACCATAACCTAACCTATTCTGCATGCCCAAGGAGAAGTATGGTGAGGTTCAGCACATGCCATCAGACAGTGTTGAGCTTGATGATGTCAGAAGCTCTAAACCCTGATGCCCTTGGTAGAGATGTCCACTTTAGATTCCAAAAGAAAATAAGAGTAGCTTATAGAAAGGACTGTGTTTGTGTGTGTGTGTGTGTGTGTGTGTGTGTGTGTGTGTGTGTGTGTGTGTGTGTGTACCATTATAAGTATGGAATTAGCCAAAGTCTTTCCCTTGCTTAGTGAGGAAATTTACAAGGATCATTTTTAGCTAAAAAAAGAAAGCACAAGAAAGTAAGTACATGTATACAAATCTTAGAGAACAAATTTTATTGACAGAAAACACAGATATGACTCCCATGCAGAGAAACTTGAAGGAAATTTGTCCTCCTCTGTATTCGTGTCTTCACCTTGTGGAGTTGAACATCTTCAGTAGTGAATGACATATGGCAGTTAGGTAAATGTTGACCGGAGAAGTTGTGTGGTTTGTGTTATTCCAAGTAAGCTAAAGTAATGTAGCCCTTTCTACATAACTATGAAATAGGTCACTGGACATGGGAAGAGAACTCTACAGAAAATAAATAGCACTATTAGCCAGAGGCAAGAGACATTGGCATAAAAATGAGGGCCACAAATATTGACCCAAGTGGTAGGAGAACATACAGATAGAGACACAAAGAGCTGATGCAGAAAACAATGTCTGAATTCTAGATATGATATGGCTTTGGCAATCAGGAGCACACAGACCTGTGACCACTTACATAGGACGTATAGGATAAAAAAAGGGACATGAATGTAGAAATGGAACGAGTTGAGAAGAAGGGCTTAACAGGTATGGGAGGAGAATGAAGAGGAGGTAAGGGTATGTGTGATCATGATATACCACATACAGATAACAAACTGACAAAGAAAATGCAGCAAACACAACCCAATGGAAGAACATTCCAGTCTCAGAAGTATCTCACGTCTGTCTGGATGTACACATTCTATATCCTCAGCTAACTGTATCTGTTCTCACGACCTCCTGTTCTGCTGAAGGTCATGACATTTTTGTCACCAGCTCTGTGAAGCATGAATGTCTCCACCAGTAAATTCTTGGGTCCTGGAAAACATCTGGCAAATATAAGCACTCAAGAAACATTTCTTGCAAAGTCACCAATCACATTGGGCATTAACTTAGATCTTTATTAAATTACAATATTCATATTTTAACAGCTCTGTTAAATAGACTAATATATACACCAGGCATGGAGGTGCATGTCTTTAATCTCAGCACTCAGAAGGCAGAGGTAGGCGCATCTCTGTGAGCTAAGGGCCAATGTGGTCTACAAAATGAGTTCCAGGCTAGCCAGAGATATGCACTGTGACACTGTCTCAAAAAACAAAGAAAAAAATCACATATTTTTATGACACACAACTTAATATTTTCAGATATATACTATATATACATTATGAAATGATTTCTATAATTATATTAGCTATATAGTTGTCATGTCACACAGTTATCAATTCCCCCTCTCTCCTTTCTCCTCTCTCTCTCTCTCTCTCACACACACACATACACACACACACACACACACACACACACACACACGTGTGCACATACATATGCACACAAGCGTAGATGTTAGACATAGAATCCCTAGAACTGATGGATCCTATATTCCTATGTCACTTAACTTTAGTCTTTAAAATATGATACCCATTTCCTCTCCCTTCAGCCTTTGACAATCACCTTTCTACTTTCTATTTCTATCAGTCTATTTAAGACTCTACATTAAGTGAGAACATGAAGTAGTTTCCTTTCAGTCTCTAACTTTCTAAACTTAATGTAATGGTCTCTAGATTCAACCATATTTTCTTGTTTTAAAGCTGAATAATTTTCTATTCTGGGTGTTTTGCATGCATGTATATACATACCACATTTGTGTATATACATATATATATATATATCACATTTCTATGTCTATATCACAATAAATATACATAATATATATTTAGATATAATATATATAATTACATGCTACATTTCTTAATTCAATTTATGAATTGATAGACAGGTTGTTTTAATTTAATGAATAATGGCACACTAAACATGGGCAGAATGCTCACATTTTGTTTAAATAGTTTTGAGACAGGTTCTCTCTCTCCCTTACCCACCCTGGTACCTGTTGTGTAGTTCAGGTTAGCCTTGAACCCATAGTAATTCCTATGCCTGAGTGCTGAGACTACAAGTATGATCTACCATGCCTTGCACAATGTTACTTTGTATGAGTGTGCAATGTGTGTGTATACAGGTGTACAATATATGTGTGCATATGTGGAGCCAAGAAATCAATATCCAGTGTCTTCAATGTCTTTATCATTCTCCACCTTCTCTTTTGTTTTTTTCCCTGATTTATTTTATGTGTATGGATGTTTGAATATTTTGTCCTCATGTTTGTATGTGCATCATGCTGGATCCTCTAGAACTGAGATTATGGATGAAACTGGACTTATGTATAGAGTTAAGGATGTGAGACACCATGTGGGTGCTGGAAATTGAATGTGGGTCCTCTGCAAGAGCAACAAGTGAGTGTTACTGCTGACCCGTATCTTATATAAATGTTCTACCTTATTTTCTAAAATAGTCTCTTGCTGAACTTACAGCTCACCAATTTGGCTAAGCTAGCAGACCATAAATCCACAGGTTATCTCTTGTTTCTGCCTTCTTAGAGATCTGATTATAGTCATGTGCCACCTTACCCAGCTTTGAATACAGGCATGGGAATCTAAATTCAGATCCAAACACTTGCTCGGTATGTAATTTACCCACTGAGCCATGTCCCTCTGCCCTAATATGTCAAATATGGACATGATAAACTTTCAGGAGCTGAAAGTTTACTCTGTATAGCTTCCTTTCATTTTCTCTGAACAATGAACATTTGAGTTAATTTTGTTTTGTTTTGCTTTGCCTTTTAAGTAGGAAACAAAGCTAGCATTTATTATCATTTTTCTTCTGACCACTTTCCTAAGAAATCTTCAGGAAATTACTGCTTTAATTCTCTAGGAAATTTTATGTTTATTTTCATTTGCTTAAAAAAATCTGAACCCCTTCTTCCAATATTTCTAGAAAGAAAAGATTACCAGTAGAGTTGGCAACAAAAGAATAATCACTTATCCAAAGACATCAAATGGAGTGACCTCTTATTTGCAAATTTAATATTTGAGTTACTTTTTGGGTATTTCATGGTTATCATCTTTCAGCCCAGAAACTCAGAAAGACAGATACAAGCCCCCAAAAGAGAGAGAATGAGGAAGAAGAGGAGAAGAGATTATTATTCCCATAAAAACAGTCTCAGTTTTCTACCTACATATTTTTAAAGATTTGCTACCTGCAATTTTGATGTGTCCTTTGGTTTGTATGTATCTGGAGAAAAGGCTCATATTTAGTTTCATTTCAATATTTATTTTATTTAAATGAGTCACATACATTTCATCACCCATAAAAATGGTCGATAAATTTGTCTTGGATTGATTTAAATGGACCCATATCATAATGCTGGGCCCATATTATAATGGATTGAAGAATGAACTTGACCTGAAATACTCTAATGCATCCATATTAGTCTTTTACTGTAAGTGGGAAGTTTCTATTACTTCTGAGCAAGAATAAAATACTATATCAATATTTCTATGTTTTCAGCATTCTTTCATTTTCTGCAAAACAAAATATTTGAAATAAAGGTAAGGAAAAGATACAAGCAGGAGAAGCCTAAGGGGGAAGCTCATGGTTCTTTCATTACACCAACTTTTCAGTGTATCTTAATCTCACAAATTCTGCACAAAACATTTTGAAGTATTTATCTTTTATATTGCAATAATATCATGCTTTTACAACATAATGATCTGGTTGAATAGTAAGTAAAAAGTATCTGTAAACTACTGAAGCCAACTACACAATTAACATTCATTAATTCATTCTACAGACAGATCATGAGTGTCAAGAGTATGGCTAGATGCTGAGTGTACAATTTTGAACAAGACAGAGAAGGCTTGCAGCCTGGTTGAGGAGATCAACAGTAGAACAAGAAACTTAAAAAACAAACTACCGTGAGCACAAACGAAGCCATCCCTGAAAGAACAGGAAAGAAAATAAACAAAATTATCATGAGAGATCATACAAAACAAAGACTCCTGCTTGATGGTTCCAAAATCTGTGTCAAAAAGAAAGAGGGGATAAGAGCCTTGTAAGAAACTCTTCGTTCAAGCCCACATCTACTGTCGATATCTCAGCCATTGCCATTGGGAAACAGCCAAGTTCCTGCTCTAGTCAGAGGTTTGCATGCTCTTTCACAGGAAACCAGTGATACAGGAAGAACAGGTAAATTAGCTGAGAAAAACAGAGTACAAAGGCGGTATTTGAAATTCTGTGCATAGAGCTGATCTCATAGTGACCTCACCACAAAAAGCAAATATTTCTGTCTCCGAGAAAAGTAGCAACACATGGACCAAAAGTAAGGCATGCTACACTAACTTTTTTTGATCTGGAAAAAACTCACAGAGTGAGATAGATTATACAGTAAATGTTGATATCAGAAAATGAAAATGGCAGTGTGAATAGAGACAGAAAAGTGTTATAGCATGTGCAAGGTTAATCCCCTTGTGCCTTCTAGGTTTCACAAAATGCTTTCATTCTGTAATGAGGAAACTCTCTCCTTGAAAGTAGGTAGGTGACTAGGCAAGTTGGTCTTTCTTCAAAGATTGACTTTTCCAGGGACCCAAGGCTAGTTTTCTTATTACAATATTATATCTCATATCACTTTTACATGTTTAATTAAATTCTGACGCAGCTCTAAGAGTTAAAGAAAACAAAACCCCCTTTTCATTCCTCTGATATAACAGCTAACACATCCTACAAAGCCCTAGCCAATGTATAGACCAAGAAGAGCATTAAAAGAACGGGGTTTGCACTTAGATGTGGTTGGGAGTCAAGTTATACTACTTACTGCTGTGTGGACTTTCATGTAATGTTTGTTCACAGGGTGCAGTAGAAAATAGCTACTAACGGCCGGAATTGAATGAAGTAATACAGCACAGTACATAGAGTGCATTCAGTGTGCACTGGCAGCCATGCTCCTGCTGGTCCTCCCAGAACTCATTCTTCAGTCATTTTAATTCATTCTATCCTCCTCCTTTTAAGGACCTCTTACTTGCCAAGCTAGTACACTGGGTCACTGAATTGTGTAATGTGAGAACAGCGACTGCCTTTTCTTTTAAAGAGGAGCTGAGAACTCTTTAACATAAGACCAAATTTACTTCTTAAAGTTCCAGGTTTGTAATGAATAAGAAGACAGTATCAGCTGAAAGACTAAATTTAAATTTGGATTTCATCAAACTATAACAAAGGAGAAAAATAGCAGAGATTTTCTGGAAAACACATGTGTGCATGCACACACGCGCGCGTGCGTGCACACACACACACACACACACTCATGGCCAGCTGGTCCAGGAATTAATCACTTATTCTCAGCTCAGAGCTTGTCTTTTCCATTAGTAACTGGGTGAGCCCATGCTATAAATAGGTTCTATCAGCCCCTTGGCTAAAGAACAAACTAAACGAGAGATGATCTGAATTTGGCAGCAAAGAGATATTGTGGGGCTCTGGTTAATCCCACAATTTCCTGACAAGACATGAAAAAGGAATTCAGATAATATGATTGACATTTAACTAGGCAACCTTGAATATATTCCTACAAATGAGTTTTGGACTTATTAAAAGCAAGGTCAGGAATTATAAGCCAATGAGGCTCCCATTATGTTTAATTCCTCAGTCATGAAAGCCATTTCAAAATCCAAATAAAAATCAATTTTAAGCTGGGCATGGTGCACATGCCCATAACTGCAGCATGAGCACAGTGTACGCTGAGGTATGAGAAGCATGATTTGGAGGCAACCCTGTGACCCGGCAAGACCACATCTCACAAAACCAATGAGAAAGAGTACATAAAGAAGAAAAGTAAGGAGGAGGAGGAGGCAGGGAGAGAAAAAGGAAGAGCAGGAAGAGGAAGAGGAAGAAGAGGGGAGGGAGGGAGGAGTGAGAACTCTGGCAGTTTGATTTTATCACTTTATAATTACATTATCATAAATCTTTTTTTTCAGGGTAGGGTTGAGACAGGGTTTCTCTGTGTAGCCCTGTCTGTCCTAGAACTCACTCTGTAGACCAGGCCTGGCCTCAAACTCCCAGATCTGCCTGGCTCTGCTTTCCCAGAGCTGGGATTAAAGGTGAGCACCACCACACCAGAGCACTGGGATTAAGGGTGTGGTGTGATCCACCACACCCAGCTTCCTTTTCTTTTTAAGAAATTCAGTTTTATCCAGTGGATTTTGTTTCAAACTTAGAAGTAAAGGCTGTCTTAAAGGAGCAAGAGTAGGCTCCACTGAAAATGTGTAAAGTCATCTAATGAAGGCAGGTCCTGTAAAACATAGGGCTGGAGCGGTCATAGGGCCTAAGAGGAAACTCCCTATAGTTGTTTAGCAAAACTGACAGTGCCAAATAGCCTTGTAAATGCTATGTTTAAATCCATAAACAAATGTTGTTCTCATCCATACTTACAGATGGGTCACTTTGCTATGTGCTGCGGTGGATGCAGAGACCCATGGTTGTTCAAGGGAATAAGTTGAGTCCTCTGCCTAAATAGGAGATTGATACTATTCCTGTTACTGTTCAGGGAGCATCTCTGAAAGGGAGTGGAAACAATGTACGACCCATGGGGCTGGAAAGATGGTTCACAATGGTTAAGGGTGCCTATAGACCAGACCCCAATACCCACATTGGGCAGCTTACAAAGACTGAACCTCCAGAGAGATAGAATGCCAATGGCCTCCAGGGGCACATCTACTCCTGTGTATATACAGCTGTCTGTCTGTCTGTCTCTCTCATATGCAGAGTGAGAGGGGGGAGGAATGGAGGGAGAAAAGGAGAGAGAGAGAGAGAGAGAGAGAGAGAGAGAGAGAGAGAGAGAATGAATATGAATTGGGGATACAGGCTGGGAAATGCTGTCTTCAGGGAGTGATACAGCCATTGAGCAGCTGCAGTTACCTGTACAGGGTTCTGCACAAGACTGAACCTGTCAACAGCCAATCGTGGATCAGGAAAGGTTCGTGGGGCCCTACCTCTCCTTGAATTATCAGTGACTGTTGGATTCTGAGGAGAGGCCAGACATTTCTTCAGTTGTGTAACCACCAAGGAGCCTGCCAAGCTCTAGCCATTAGTTTCTAAACTGCAGTTACACAGACAACTCAGTGCATCACCAAACAAAAAGACATGGTGTGGGAAAGAGACCTGCAGGGAGGAGAAGGAGCAGGAAGACAATGGTGGAGGGTGACAGGCTGGGATGAAAATAAACAGAATTGTGTGTGTGTGTGTGTGTGTGTGTGTGTGTGTGTAATATGTATATATATAATTATATATGAAATTTTCAAAGAATGAATTTAATCAATAAAAATATCTAAAAGATGAAAATAGAAAATCATATAAATTCTAGGCATGGCTGTTGATGTTCTAGAATGGACTCTCGGTGGCATAATTTGTAGTACATATACTTTTAAAGGAAATAAAGCTGCCATCTGAACTTTGCTTGTGACATTATCCTGCATTTCCTGCCTACACCTACAGATGGGAAGAAATTCTGTCCTGTGATAAATGACTCCCTTTCTGGCTGCTTCAGGCTTGCTCTTCATCAGCATCCTGGTTAGACTGTAGTTTCCATGGCTGTGGAGCCAAGTCAGCTTTCTGAGGGAACAGCAGCCAGCCAGCTGAGGAGCAGAGGTAGCCATCTGCAAAAGCTTCCCTGTCTAGGGGAATGACTATTTATTGTCATTAAATTGGGAATGAATCACAACATACATCAGTGGTGGTAGCAACGTGATTCATATAATATTTAATAAGTTTATGTAATTGGAACAACTTTCATTAGTACTTGTTGCAATAAAACCACAGACATTTCTCAAAAAGCAGGGCATCCAGCTGGAGGATGTAGACTGTTTATTTAACATTGGTGAATACACAGCCACAGGCATCTAGAAGCCAGAATAAAAATAAGCAGGAGTGATAAAAAGCACAGCAGCCAAAAAAGAGGCTGAGTGGGCAACATCAAATGGGAAATCTAGAATAGCTCATCTAGAATTCAGTTATACACTCCACAGAGGTCTGTGAGGAGTCACTATTGCAAAATAATTGAGCTGATCTTTTATTGTTTTTTAATTAATAGCATGTGTCTTAGAGTTGATTTTTTATTGGTTTTAAATGTGCCTTGAATACAAAAATAATATTTTTGCAGCATCTGATTTTGTATTCTAGTTTCCATCAGTACATTTTTGACTCATTGGTGAGCTACAGAATGAGAGATAACTATATGTCTTTAATATAAGGTGTTCTTTCAGTAAAAATATACAGTGTGGGCTGGGAGATGGCTCAGTCTATAAAATACTTTCACCCAAGCATGAGGACCTGAGTTAGGATCACCAGCATCCAGGTAAAGATGCTATGATGGTGAGGCATATCTGTAACCTTACCTACCACTGAGAGTGGGATGCAGGGATGAGAAAGATAGGTCCCTAAAGCTTGCTGGTCAGCCACTCTAGCTAATCAATGAGTTCTGGGCTCAGCGAGAGATCTTGTCTGAAAAGTTAAGACAGATTATATTTTAATCTCAAAAGAAAGACTGTTTTTAATTATGGTTGATACCAATGGAGGAAGATACCTGACATTGAGCCCTGGCCTCCACATCCACACACAGACATGTGCATACATACTCACATGTACGTGTACAAACACAAACATGTATCTACACATACATTGTATGCATAATAAATAAAGGAAATGATTGAGTGAGAATCTATTTCCATTACGTCATTTGATTTAGATAAAGTATCTAAATGCTCCAGCTCAAATCCAATGTAAAAAAGACAAAATGCATCAGCAATAATCCGTTTGAGGCAATGAGAAAAAAAGTCAAGAGTCATGGGACAATAACAGCTCATCACCACTAGACACTGTTCCAAGGACAGCTTACATGGCCCTAGGCACAAGCGTGCACTGTCTTCACAGTCTTTACATGTAGAGGGCGATACTAACATCTCCACTCCACAGAAGAGCAAAAGTAGAAAATTTAAATCCTCATTAAGTACCATGACACAATCCAACTCAAATTATTTGATATGTATATGGATAAAAAACTGAAAGCCTGTTGAGAGATATAAGGAGGACTGAAGAAAATATGTTTTCTAGTTGAAAACATCAATTCTTCACAAATTATTTTATGATCCAATGCAATTCAAAGAGCTTCTCCTTGAATTTTTTGTAGGAACTTAATAACATGATTTTAAAGTTCATTTAAAAGACATGAATTAATGGATCTTTCAGAAAATGTTGTAACAGTTGTCCCATCAATAACACAGTAGTATAGAAAAGAATCACTAAAACTACTTTGTACAAATACACATTTAAAAGTTAATCATTGTTAATTTCTACATAGTAGAAGAATAGAGGACAATTATATTTGTCTTCTTTATATTTATACTTCTTTAGATATAAGTTAAGAGCACTAATAAAATTGAGTAGCCTCTCTCTCTCTCTCTCTCTCTCTCTCTCTCTCTCTCTCTCTCTCTCTTTATCTATCTATCTCTCTCTATATATATTATAAAAGTTGTATGTATATATATTATAAAAGTTATCCTGTGATATTATATACTGCATATTTGTGTCCTCCCCAAATTTTTATGCTGAAACACCACCCACATTTGAAGTAGAAAAAAAGGTCCTCATGAAGGGGATCTTTCTCTGCATACACCCTATAAGGACACAATGAGAAATTAGTAGTGTGCAACCTGCAAAAGGTCCCTTCTACATCCCATATTTTCATCTTTAGAACTGTGAAAAAGAAATCTGGTTTTTAAGCCAGAATACCTGTGATTATAGCAGCCCAAACTGACTTAAGACATACCCAAGGCAAATATCATCAAATACTGAGGAAGGAATGAAATTCTCAAATTCTGCATGGAGAAAACAAGCTACACATAAGAAATAATTCTTTCTTACTATATGTTGACATATATTTCAAATTTCATTAGAAATTAATATCAGAAATAAAATAATGTTGGGGCTGGAGAGATGGCTCAGTCGTTAAAAATACATACATCTCTTGCAGAGGACCTGAGTTCTATTACTAGCACCCATATTGGGCAACTAACAATCACCTATAATTCCAGTTCCAAGAATCTGATACCTTCTCTGGCCTCTGTAGGCACACACACATACACACACACACACACACACACACACACACACACACACACACACACACACACACACAAGCACATGTGCATAGATACAATTTTTAAAGAAAGAAGAATCTTCAAACTGTAGTTAGCCATGGTGGCACCCTTCCTATAATTCCAGCACTTGAGGAGCTAATGGTAACCAAGAAGGTTACCATTAGCCTAAATCCAGCCTTGGCTGCAAAGTAAGATTTTTTTTTAATAAACAATAAGAAAAACAAAAACATAAAAGCTTTACTCTGAGAAAGACACTTTCATAAAAGAATGAAAAGATAAGCAGCCAACAATGAGTATATATCTTTGCAAAATTCAAACTCTTTAAAAAATTGATATCTAGACTACATGAGGAACTCTCATAACTCAATAGCAAAATTACAGCCAACCCAGTTAAATAAGGACAAAATATACAAGTAAATATTTTAAGGAAAATACTACATGGTTTGCAAACAAACACAAATGGTTCAATAACGATGAACTTTTAGTTAGATCCAGAGGAATTATAACTATTGGAATAGATAAGCAAAGTTGACAATACCAACTGCTGGTGATGATGTGGACAGTCTGGATTATTCACATGCTGTTAGTGGGAATGGAAAATGGCAGAGCCAGTCAGGGAAACAGCTGGGGAGTTCCTTACAAAACTGAATAGCAATGCAATTATCACATAACATGGAAATTTTCCTCTTGAGTATTTGACCCCAATTAATGAAAACCTGTGCTCACACTAAACCTATGCATAATTGTTCACAGAATTCTTATTTATTGTGGCCTACATTGGAATCAACCCAGATGTCTTAGTGAATGGCTAAACAAATTACAGAACACCCATACCATAAAATACTATTCAGCAAGTAAAAAGATGATGATTGATATATACAAAAATTTGAATAAATATCCTGAAAGTCATGGTAAGTGAAAATGGACTATCCTAGCAAATTGTAAAAACTGTGATTCAACCTATATAACATTGCCACAGTGAACAAAACAGAAATGAAAATAAAATAGGAGTCCAAGAAGTTAGGGAGCAAGGATATTGCTTATGTTTATGGTAGCTTCATTCATAATACCCCAAATCTAAAGGAAAAACCAACTCAAATATTCATTAACAGAAGAATACATGAACAAGTATATACATTAGACTGGTTAGTTTTTTGTCAACTTGACACAAACTAGGATTATATGGAAGGAGGGAACCTGAACCTGAGACAATACCTTCATAAGACTGGCCTTTAGGCATGTCTATGTGTCATCTTGCAGATTAATGATTGATGTGGGGGACCCAGCCCATTGTGAGTGGTGCCACCAATGGGGAGCCTGTCCTACACTGTGTAGAGAAGCTTGTAGTTCTCTTCCTTGATATTTCAAAATTTGTGAAACCTGAGAAGAAAGTAGTTCAGGCATATCGTCTCATTCTCTTTCTATTGTTGTGATGAGTGTTACAACTGAAAAGCTATTCAGGAGGAAAGGGCTTGTTTGGCTTACACTTCCAGATCACAGCCTGTTATTGAGGGGCGCCAAGGCAGAAACGCAAAGCAGAAACTCAGAGGCAAGAACTGAAGGTAAGACCATGGAAGAACACTACTTTGGCTTGTTACTCTTGACTACCTCATCTATTTTTCCTTTACAACCCAGGACCACCTGCCTTCATGTCGATCATCAATCAAGAAAATGCCCTATAGTCATGGCCAACAGGCCAGTCTTACAGAGTCATTTTCTGATTGAAGTTCCTCTTCTCAAATGACTCTAGCTTGTGTCAAGTTGACAAAAACAAACAAACAAAAACAAAAAACCAACAACTAACCAGCTGTCCCTCTTGTTCTGAACACAGCTCCCTCCCCGACCAAGAAAGGAGGAATTCAGTGTCAGAAGGATAGAAATAAAACCAGGTAAGCCCTAGGAACATGCCTCTGTGACACTGGTTATTAAGTAGTTACCACCTTCTGTAACATCTACGATCATTTGTGGAGTGCTACAAAACCTCAGCTAAGTCGCAGCCTGGTTCACCTGACCTGCAGAAGATCGTTTAAAATGCCAACCCAGTCATGGAAAGGCAGGTGAAGCTCTGGGAAGCGTTGTTGTCTTTTCTGTCCTTCCCAGGTTTTCCTTTATTGGTTTCCTTTGAAATTTTTTATCCTTTCTGAAGCAAATGTGCGCCAAATTTCTCATTTCCTGTCCTAAATTGAATATATTTAAAGTAGATAAAATTTATTTGAGGTATAAAGTGCTCTGTAGGGCAAAGTGGGAAAGGACAGCTGACGACATTGCTAACAGTGAGTCACACTGTAAAAACGACGCATGCCCAGTGTGGCAAAAGCGGTTCGAAAAGTAGCAGTACTAGTTAACAACAACAAAAACTGCCAATGAAAATTATAGGGTAATATTATCCCTGTGTGGAGGGTCGATGTGAAATCTGTTTTAATTAAAGTTTCAGGAAATGAACCCTGCCAGGACATCTCTAAAAGCAGTCATTTCTTACTACTTGGCTTACATATCTGGTAAGCATTCCCACAGTGGGTAGGTACCTTGGGGCTGTAATGACGAGTTTTGATTATTCCATAGTAACTGGTTTGTGAACAAAATCTAAGTTTTCCAGTTCCTGGATTAGTGGTCTAGCTCCAGACCCAAGAAAAACACCTTGTCTTTAAGAAAAACACATTTGCATTTAAGAGTTCTTTAAAATACTTCTGAGGCAACCTTTTACTAACAACAGCAGCTTAGATACCACTGTTCATTGTACCAAATCTATCTAGCATCCTTTCTAAGCAATAGACACTCAATCTTTGTTGCTTATTTCTCATTTCACTCAAAGATGATCATTTAATGTTGATTTTTTAATATAATTTTGTGTTCTTAGGATCCATGCTATGAATACAAAGGGATAAATTTGTGTCAAGGAAAAAAATCAGAAGCTTAGCTTACGATATGTAAAATACAATAAAGCCATTTTCATACCATAATATCAGCATTGATTTATGGATTACTTGTTGTAGACAATCAGCCAAAGAGCTTAGAGACCCTAAAATCATTCTACAGGAGGCAAACTGTCAGTTGCTTTAAAATCAACTCGTTCCTGCCCAGCAGGAGACCATGCCCTAAATAGGGACAGAAAGCTTGCCTTAATAAACTCAATATTTCATATAAGCCAAAGATGGGATTACTTAATTTAACAGGACACAACTATTACATGAATATGAAGCATCTTTTATGCTAGCAGTATTATTACTCACATTACTAACAGAATCCTGGTCCATCTTGAACCAGCCTGAAACGAGAGCAGCATCATTTTAAAACTGACAGCATGGGAGATCTTACCCAAGTTAACTTCAACATTCACTAAAGGGTCTAATTTTTGTCTGTATTTTAAAAGTATCGTCCAAATGTTAGCTTGTGTGAACAATTTTGAGAAATCCACATAATAACAACAAAGTATAGAAACCCATTAAATTTGCTGATTGAGGTACTCCAGGAAGAGACAAACTATAGTAATACAGAGATATCAATAGGATTAGATATAAGTTAGTATAATGCTAACCCATTTTCCCTTCAGAGTGGATAATCTATTTCTTATTAATGATTTTCTGCCTTAATGATTCACATTTTTAAGTTGCAATTGGAATGGGGAAATGTAGCTCCATGGAGACTGCCAGAAACGCCAGCTGCTTTTCCACAGAACTCTATAATTTCAGGGAATGGCCATGCTTGGACTTTGTTAGAAAATTAGCATGAAGAGCTGTCTTAGTTAGTTTTCTCTTGCTGTAAAGATACACTATGACCCAGGCAACTTATACAATCAAGCAATGATAGGCTGCTCGCTTACCATTTCAGAGCATTGGAGTTCATGACCACAATGGCTAGAACACAGCAGCAGTCAGGCAGGCCTGGCAATGACGCAGTCACTAAGATCTTACATGCTGAGACAACAACCGTGAGGCAGAGAGAGGTAAGTGAGAATAGCATGGGCTTTTGAACCTCAAAGAAATGGCTCAGTGGTTAAGAGAACTTGCTGCTCTTTCAAAGGACCCAGGTTCAATTCTCAGCACCCACATGGTGGCTTATAACCATCTCTAATTCCAATTCCAGGGGATTCGATGCTGGCTTCTAAAAGTACTAAGTATATTGGTGGTGTACAGATGTACTTATAGGTAAGATACTTACATAAATAAAATAATAAAGTTAATATTTTTAAAAAGGAAGAAAAGAAACCCCAAAACCTACCTCCAGTGACACATCTCTCTTCTGTCTTAGTTAGGGTTTCTATTGCTGGGAAAAGACATCATGACCATGGCAACTCTTTTAAAGGGGAACATCTAATTGGGGCTGGCTTACAGTTTTAGAGGTTTTGTCCATTATTGTCATGGCAGGAAGCATGACAGCATGCAGGCAGAAATGGTGCTGGAGAAAGAGATGAGGTTCTACATCTTGATCCTCAGGCAACAGGAAGTGAACTATGTGCCATATTGGACCTAGCTTGAGCATATACAAGACCTCAAAGCCTGCCCCCAACACACTTCCTCCAACAAGGCCACACCTCCTAATCCTTCACAAACAGTTCCACCAAAAATTCAAACATATGAGCCTATGGAGTCATTCTCATTCAGACTACCACACGATTCTACCAGGCAAAAGACAGTAGTAGTAGAGTAATAGCATCTCCATGAAGAGGAGAGAGATGGTAACATAGAAGATTCTTAAAGTGCCTTCTTCAAAAATCATTCCCATGTCAGCACTAACCTGATTTGCCTAGTACCTAATCTACATTTCTATCTCAGTCTATAAAGCTGTGTGGTAGTTGCCTTACTTGTCACTGAGACAAAATATCTGACATAAACAGCTTAAAGGGAAGGGACGGCTGGCTTTAGAGAATGGATGTGGAGGTTTCACTCCAAGCAGCTGGTTCCATTTCTTCTAAACCCATGTTAAGATTGGTCATCATAAGGAGGCAGAGCACATGAAGTGGTTACCAAGGATCATGTACAATGAACAGGAAACACAGAAAGTGATGGGAGGGGACCCAGGACAAGGTACATCTTCTAGGGTACAACACCAGTGACCAATTTGCACTAAATAGACCACACCTTTCATAGTTCTACCATGTCTCTACTGTCTATTCAAATTTTCTATCAGTTGATTAGCTTATTGATTAAGGTAGAGTCCTCATCATCCAGTCACCTCCTACAAAGCCCCATTTCTAACACTGCTTGGATGTGGAAACCAAGTCTTCACTACATGAACCTTTTGAAGGAAAATTTCATCTCCAAACCATAACAAGCTGAAATAACACAGAATGTCTAAATAATTGTTTTGTTTCTAATTGAAAAAGCAAGATATAAGAGAATCCTGAATTTGCCTCTAATAAGCAATATGATATTGAATTCTGACATTTTTGAAGTTCAGTTTTCCCACTTGTAAACAAACAGAGTGACATCTCCTTCTAGGCTAATTGTACACCTTGTTTGGGTTAACATGAAAGTTACTGAGACCTTATTGGAGGGTGGCTATCCTGAAAATGGTAGTTTCCTCTTTCTCTTCAGGTTTGGAATCAAGAATTCTACACCTTTAGGATCCTCCCACAACCTAAGAATTTGCATACAATGGATACTTAATTCTGAATGACTGCATCAAAATATCTTGACAAGATAAGGAATATGTGAGTTTTGATCATTGTTTCTGAGTAAACTACATTTCTATGATATAGCTATAGATCCATAGAATAGATTGCTGAAGGCAAGAAGCAATACATATTTATGACTTAGGCTGAAATAAACTTTATTAGGTTTAGAAGAAAATAGCTTTTAAGTAGCCAGATGTAAGATCAAAACTTCTCCTTCTCCTTATGTTGAACTTAAATTATGACCCAATTCACAAGCATTTTGTTAGTACAACAATGGCATTCAGTATTTGTGTACTTGTCTAAAGGATTTTATAAAAGGCAAGTCTTATATAGAACTTTATGACTGTAATAACTTGTCTAGTCACATCACTTGGATTGTAACACTTTTTTCAGCTCTAAAACAAATGTGAAAACATCAGTATTCTCTTGCTGCCTCTGTGTCTGCTGCCAGCCACTACATGATGCTTTTGCATTGTTCTACCCACAGTTTCAAACCAACTGAACATCAAGCTGGGTTTGGTGGTGCATGCTTGGTCCCAGCACTTGGGAAGCAGACACAGGAGGACCTCTGTGAGTTCACAGCCAGCTTAGTCTACATCGCCAGTTCAAGGCCAGCCACGCTACACAGTAAGACCCTATCTTGAAGAAGCAGGGAGGAGGAGAAAAATCAAAGTACCACCCACACTGGCATCACTTGATCCTGCCATAATAGTATTGTTACAAAATGAACTAAATTTGCATATGAAATAAAGCAAGAAAAGTAATCCCTGTTCATGCTAAACTGTGGTTTTTCCTAAACTCAAGCTTCCTTTTATTCCACAAACTTTGTAGGACATTTTTCTGTATTAAGAATTGCCTGTGCCCAGGCAATTATATAAAAAAACAAAAAACAAAAAAATGAAAAATCTCAAATTAACCATGGCGTTCCTTATCTGTGATATTGTCTGCATTCTCTCTGCCACTTTTCTATGTCTGTTTCCAAGCTGCAGGCCTGCCACAAAAGCTGACTTTCTGCAAGTTCATACTCTCCTGCTGTTTCCCTTTCCCCTCGTCAGCCTCCCTGTTGCAAAGGGCATGTGCTAATCATCCGAGTCACCATGAGTACACAACAGAACAACTGGAAAGGCCATCATTCCAGTAAGGAAATAAACTTGGGAGGTTTATCAGCAGGAAGTATACAAGGCCTCAGCTGGGGTCCTGCTAGCATAGGCACGATCCCTCCTACCTCCTAAACTAGTTGGTCCAGGTACACCGCCTATAGTGCTGCTAGCATGAAGCATCACAAAATCCCATAGGGAAAAATTGCTATGCACTCAAACACACAGTTCTATTTTAGTCCACAGCTCTGACTGTAGGTCGGGGTTTGCCTGAAGGTAGGTCATTGAGAGTCGATGCAAACGAGGGAAGTTCTTCAACAGTTAACAACACAATTAACTTGGGGAACTTTGTGAGCATAGGCCTTTCTCAAAACAGCACCACTGATGCCCTTTGAGATGTAGCCCCATCATCCAGGTGCTAAACCAAAAGCTCCGGATTTGATTACAAAACTGGGTCTATACCCCAGTAGACATTTTATGTCAACTTCTCTTGGCTGCCATCACTGTAAGTGATGCCAAAGGTTACAGTGAGAAACATAGAATGCACTCTACAACATGATAATTGTATTGCTAGTCTTTCTTCTATGTAAGTATCATTCACTGGATCCTGTCTGTAGCTCACCATGCACTCACACCTGAGATCCTTCTGTCTCAGCCTCCCAAGGGCTGAGGTTATTAGCAGGTACCACCTAGCCCAGCTCAAGTGGACTCTTCTACTCCAAATTATGACTAGAAACTGATTTTAAAATGGCATTTGCCTGTCAGACTGTGATAGTCACTTCTACCTTAATCCTAAAATGCATTGATAGTTTTAAGTGTTTTAAAATATGTAAAAGTATTTTAATGGAAAATTCATATAAGTAGTAAAGTCAAAAGGGAGAAATTATGATGATAATAGGGGAGGTTTTTCTGTTTTGAGTTCAAAAAAAACCTCAAAAGCAATGGAGATAGAGCTACCTCAATAATGATAGGTTGTCCTATGCCATGAACTTGTTTAAACGGTATACACATGAATATAATATTCATGGTATCTAAATACATATGTGGATTATAACATTTATTTGCCTACTTAAGGCACTGAATAACCCCATTAGAAAGGCATCTTGAATACTCCCATTTAAATCTTAAAAATTGTGAGACAAAAGGTTAAGTAACTTCCATTGGGTCAAAGAATTAAAAAGTGGTGGAACCAGAGTTTAAGCTCTTGTTCTCAGGATCCAGATCTTTTCACTGGCTCACATAGTCATGATGCCTTTCAAGGAAAGAGCGAACCCTTTGATCTGAAGCAGGTTTCAAGGCATCTGGTACACTCTCTGCTCCTTTCTCAGCAAAACAGTTCTGTTTTACAGAAACCCCAGCTCTCACCCTTTAGACACAAGAAGTGCTTTTTAAGATGACCAAACTGCCTCACTTATTTCTCCATCTAATCCTTTTGGACATTTTTGATTCCAAGTAGTAAGGAATCAGGAATAGGTAGGTGGCCAGAGATCTGCATTTCTGGAACTTGAAACAGTAGACACATCTGATCTTGGGGAGAAGCAGTTTTCTCTGGAGCTGCTGACGAGTACATGGACTTTCAACAAAATCTAGAGCCTTCCACAGCTTGTCTGTGGATTTTTGTGGTCTAGGTGTCTGGCTGAGTGGCTGATACCCAAAAGAATCCTAAGCCATGCTTGGAAAATACACATCAACGGCTTGGAATTCCACCTAAAGTCCAGGTGCCGAGAGTGATAGGCGGAAAGCATCAGGAACATTCCCACTGAAGTCAGATATCAGCCATTCAGAAAAACTTCTGAAAGCAATAGGAAAACCGTTAAAAACCACTGCAAGTACTTCAGTAAAGTGGTGTATTGCTGAATGAAAATCCAAGAGATATGTATAGTACCAACTCCAAAATTAAATTTCCAAACAAAAAAAATTACATGAAAAGGTACAACCCAGTACCATAAATAGAAGATTCTTGGGAACATGGACAATGTAAAGAAATACATACAACACAATGCAGGACATAAGACTGTTCTAGATGAGCGCGGTGTCACGCTCCTGTAATCAATCAGTACTCCACATGGGGAGACAATAAGCAGTTCAAGGTTGAGGCCCCCTTGGGCTACATAACAACACTTTGTCTCAGAGGAGGAGGAACAGGAGGAGTTGTTGCTTCCTAAATAGAAACGAAAATATAAATTTTAAAATATAGGACATCTGAATTGATAAAATATTTTACAACAAATGTTGGAGATGGCATGGGCAAAGAGGAACATTTATTCAGTGCTAGTGGGAGTGAAAATCAATCAGGCATTATGGACACTAGTTTAAGGGTTCCTCAAAAAAATAAAAACTGAACTACTATGTGACCCAGCTATAGAATTCTTGGTCATATACCTAAAGAGTTCCATGCCTTAGCACAGATATAGTTTCACATCTATTCCTTTTGTGGCTTACTCCCAATAGCAAGGATATAACCAAGGTAGATGTCCATCAATAGACTAATGGATAATAAAAATATAGCACATATACAAAATGAAGTATTATTTAGCTGTAAAGAAAAATAAAATTGGGAAGTTTGTAGGAAAATGGATGGATCTGGAAAATAAAATACTAAGTGAGGTGACCCAAAATCAGAAAGAAAGAAACACACACACACACACACACACACACACACACACACACACACACACACGCATGTTCTTCCCTCATATGGGGATCCTAACCTATAATGTATAAATGCAATCAGGTTTAAGTGAGAGTGTAATCTAAAATTCAGAAAAGAGACTAACCAAGTGTAATATAGGGTGATGACAAAGGATGGAACGTAAACAAAAGGATTCAATGAGGAAGCTACTTTTTCTAGTATCAACTCTTGTCATTTTTTTTTTCTGTAGTGGACACATGCATTTACCATCCTTTGTACTGAATCAGTAAGAACCATTTTTTCACCCAAAATAATCCAAATGTGTTCTTCCCTTGAAGCAGTGATTGTGAAAGTCGGGCTTTTTAAAAAAATTCCATTGACCATCAGTGTAGTAGGAGTCAGACATGACTAGTCACTAAACACAACTGTCACACTTACCCAATTAGAAAACATGATTTTAAAAAAAAATTTGGGGGGAGAAAGATTTTACAATGTAAAATGTTACCCATTTTTCTTCTGCTTTTGAACTATATCAAATAATTCTATTATAGTGTTAATATGTAAAATTTATTGCTATGCATAAAATAAGTGTGTTTCTTAAACACATTCTAGAAGATAAGGTTTGTCAAAATTCATAGAACATGCAAGAATGGGCCCTAATATAAACTATGGACTATCAGTGATTGATCAATGCAAGTTCACAATTAGAGCAAATACATCATGGTGTGGGATATCAATAGCAGAAGGGCTATAGAGGCAGGAGGGTTATGGGAACTTTTTCTACTTTCCACTCAATTTTGTGTAAACCTAAGAATGTTCTAAAAATTATGCTAATCTAAAATATGACAAAACTGGGCCTTGGAGGCGCTCAGAAGGTAAAGACACTTGCCACATGTGAACCTGACCATCTGAGCTTGAGCCCCAGAGCCCACTGTGTATACTGCATGAGGAATCCTCCCTCCCTGAAGTTGGCAATCCATGTCTCACATGTGCCCCAACACCAGAACAGTAAACATTTAAAAGAACCTTACTAAACACTTGACGGAAACACACATATGATGCTATTCAAAAGGACTTTCACACCTGGAATTTTAAAATGCTGACTGGCAGGATGGTCCAGTGGGTAGAGGAGCTTTCACACAGGCCTGATGACCTGAGTTCCATCTCTGGATCCCACAAGGTGGCAGAAGAGAACCAACTTCTAAGACTTGTCCTCTGACCTCCCCAGCCCTCCAGAATGTGTGTGTCTGTCTGCAGACACACACACACACACACACACACACACACACACACACACACACACACACACAAAATGAAGAAATACATTTATTACAATATTAATAGACTAAGAACCTACAATTTTATTTCTGATAGTGGATCTCACTCAGATAATTTGTTTAAACTGTAGTTACAATGTGTGTCTGAAGATAATCACTACTGCTTTATGATGGTAAATACAAACAACAACACACAGAGGAAAGCAAAGTTTGTCAACAGACATTCTAGACAAGAAGAACTGCAATACTGCATGAAATGCAGTGTGCCTGTAATAATTTAGTAGTTTTAAATGCTCATGGAAAAAAATCACACAAAGAGATGTGTATTATACACATGCATTATTTCCACCTTAACACATTACAATGTTCATAATAGCCTTTTAAAAACTGAATGGATATTCATCAATGTGTTAACAATGTCACTGAGCAATGAGAATTTGTTTTTTTGTTTTTGTTTTTTGGGTTTTTTTTTTTTTGAAACAGGGTTTCTCTGTGTAGTTTTGGTGCCTGTCTTGGATCTCACTCTGTAGACTAGGCTGGCCTCAAACTCACAGAGATCCACCTAGCTCTGCCTCCCAAGTGCTGGGATTAAAGGCGTGCGCCACCACCACCCAGCTACAGAATTTGGTTATTTTTTATTTAAATTCCATTTTTTTTAATCTTCTGAATGTACTACAAAAATCCATTTTATCACATCTAGAATTGAAAGAGAAATAGCAATATTTTCTTTTTGTGTGTGTGGTTTTTCAAGACAGAGTTTCTCAGTGTAGCCTTGGCTATCCTGGAACTTTCTCTGTAGATCAGGCTAGCCTCATACTCACAGAGATCTGCCTGCTTCTGCCTCCCAAGAGCTGGGATTAGAGGTGTGTGCTACCACTTCCTTTCAACGACTATTACTCAAGGTTAATTCAATGTCTGAACAGCCAAATTCCACATTAAAGGCATATTTATATCAATTCATAAGGAAAAATACTTAACAAAATCCAACATCTCATTATGATAAAAATTGTTATGGAGTCATAAGTAGACGGAGATATATCTAACTGGTAAAAGGAGTTTTCAAAAGCACACTTGGTGGCTCCATAGTTCAAGAAGAAATCAACTTAATATACTTGCCAATAAGAGAAGTGTTTATGGCAAGAGCAGAGATGGTAAGTTGGAAGTGCAGGACTGCACATTCTACCCTATAGTCAATAAATCAGTATCTGTTGTTTAAAAACATCCCAGGATGATATCCTGAATGAGGTAACCCAGACTCAGAAGGACAAACACAGTATGTACTCACTCTTAAGTGGATACTAGATGTAAAGCAAAGGATAACCAGACTACAGCCCACGGCTCCAGAGAAGCTAGCTAACAAGGAGGGCCCAAAGAGGGATTCATGGATCGCTCTGGGAAGGAGAAATAGATGAGTTCTCCATGAGTAACCTGGGTATGAGGGGTTGGCAATGGAGAGTAGGGGATTGGGGATGATAACATAAGGGGACAAGATGGTCAAGCTGGAACAGGGATGGAGTACGAGAGCAATGAAAGAGATACCATGATAGAGGGAGACATCATGGGGATAGAGAGAAACCCGGTGCTAGGGAAGTTGCCAGGAATCCCCAAGGATGACCCCAGCTTGGACTACTAGAAATAGTGGAGAGGGTGCCTGAACTGAACTGGCTTACCCAGTGATCAGACCAGTAAATAGCCTAACTGTCATCACACAGCCCTTCTCCAGTAACGGATGGAAGCAGATGCAGAGATCCATAGCCAAACACTAGGCCAAGCTCTAGGAGTCCAGGTGAAGAGAGAGAAGAGGGATTCTATGAGCAAGGAGCATCAAGATCATGATGGGGAAACCTACAGAGACAACCAAACCAAACCAGTGGGAACTCATGAAATTTAGATCAACAGACGTGGATCTGCATGAGACTGGACTAGCCCCTCTGTATAGTGAGACAGTTGTGTATTGTGTAGCTTGATCTGCTTAAGGGGCCCTGGCAGTAGGATCAGGATACATGCCTGGTGCATGAGCAGGCTTTTTGGAGGCCACTACCTAAGATGGGACACCTCACACAACCTTGAGGCAGGGGGAGGGGTTTGGACTTGCCTCTACTAAATGTACCTCCCCATGGGAGGCCTTACCTTCTTGAATGGAGGGGGTGGGTTGGGAAAGGGAGGCTGGAGGGGCAGGAGGAGGAAAGAGGAGGATCTTTGATAGGTATGTAAAATTAATAAAAAAATTTTTAATAAAGGTTTTTTAAAAGTCCCAGGTCCTGACCCACATTTCACTTTTAAAAGTCCAAGTGCAAAACTGAACAAAACTTGGAACTAGACTACTTTGGGTTGGTTTCAGGCTCCTCTCCCAACATTGTGGCTTTAGACAGGTCGTCCAATCTCTTTGAGTGTCAGATCTCTCATCTATAAACTGGAGAACATTCCACCTCTCCTGTCAGCTTGCCATCATGATAAGATACCTGGTAAGATCGTGTTTCCAAATGTGCTGATGGTAGTCTTGTTTTTCTAATGAGCCTAAGGTATACACACTATCTTTATAACAGCATCATTTGCTAGTGTGTGTCAAGGAAGCTGCATGTGTACAGTGAGAAGGCTAACATTCCTTTAGCTTGAGAAAAAGTGAAAATAACGGCTTATATCTGCTGAATATCAATCAGACTACCATACTCTGTGTTTGACTTGGGGGATCTTATCACAAAGTTCATATTTATCTCCAACCCAGAGCCATTTCCTACATTGTTGAGTTAAACTCTCTCCCTCCCTCTCCCTCTCTCTCTCTCTCTCTGTCTGTCTCTCTGTCTGTCTCTGTCTCTGTCTCTCTCCCTCCCTCCCTCCCTCCCTCTCTCTGTCTCTCTCTGTCTCTCTCTGTCTCTCTCTCTCTCTCTCTCTCTCTCTCTATATATATATATATATATATATATATATATGTGTGTGTGTGTGTGTGTGTGTGTATACATACATATATATATATATATATATATATATATATATATATATACAGATAATCTCATAGGTAGATCAGTATTAGTCTATGTGTCTGTAGATGTAGTATTACTTCCATTTCTAAAGACCAGATTGATAACTAGGTAGGATACTTCCTTTTCCAATACACTACATTTGCCATTTCAAACTTTGAGAGAAGGGAGAAAGTTGGGTGTTTCAATCTTGTAGATTGATATGAAAAAGAAATTCTAAAAAGTAGTTTATCAGAGTGAAAAATGCAAAGTGGTCAGAAGAAAGGACCTGCCTGACCTAGCATTTGGCTTCCGCTCTAAATAGCAATGAGAGAGTTGGAAAAATGAATTCCATCATTCAGATTGGTCAACAGAAAAGAATTAATGAAGGTAAGGAGTCAAAATTGGGCTTCTTATTCTTCGTTCTAATATTTCAGAAGCCTTATTGTCACCGTGTGCTCTTTTGTCTGATTGATTACCTTCCTGCTGCTATTTTAGCCAGTGGCCCCTTTTTGTCTTTAATGAGGACAGAGAACATTTGGCTACCAGTCATGTTCTCTCCTGTGTCCTTATTCTATCATCTCTCACCTTTTTTTCCTCATTGGTTTTGCTAAATTCTATCTTATTAACAAACCTTGTTGCCTTTCTCTCAAACAAGAGTGAAAAATCCACCTCTTTCTCTTCATGATTTCCCAAAACCTTTTCCACTCCTTTGTTGAGACTGTTTTTGTTGTTGTTGTTGTTTGGTTGGTTGGTTTTTTGGCCATCTGAAAATGATCTTTCTAGAAATAGCAGTATAGCTTTCATATGCAACTCAAACCGCGTGTCTGACTTCACAACACAGAGAGGCTCCCAGAGAGCTTGATACCAGATTCTAACCTATATTATTGGGCACCAGGGTCCTCCTTCCCAGTATGCAGTCCTGCTGGATTGCCTAGCACCACACTTAAACCCACACTTTCCAGAGACCATCTGCAGTGAAAGGCAAAACATAGGGCACTGTAATGGATTTCATAAAACTGTATATGTTTCCATGGAAATAAGGTGTTTATTTTCTAACATATCTTCCTTAGTTTTTCTGCTTTCAAATATCTTTCTGTTTCTGAGAAAGTATATACTGTCTTTTCCTGAAATTATCTTTCTTTGCAGTACTAGTAATCATAAGTCAGTCTCTTTATCTATGATATATTTATTTCTTTACTTATATTCCTTTGTGAAACCTCAAAGTCTAGGTGTGAACGTTAAAAGAAGACAGGTTGGCCTCTATGGTCAGGGCTGAACTTAATCTCTGCTGCTGGGTTTTGGTGAATTAACCAATCAAGTTGCTAAACCTTTGTGAGGTTTCGTTTGTCCATCAGTGGAGATAACAGTGCCTGCTTTGTGATGCTGTCAAGCAGTATGTACTAAGTGTGTAACACAGTGCCTGACAAAGAGCAATGGATCAATAAATAGCCATGATTGCCATTATATTTGGCCAGACTTTTACTATAAGGACTCTGCTAACCAGTGTCCTACTTCTGAATGAAACACCAATGTCCAGTCAGTGTCAGGATTTTAACCTTGACAGTTCAGTCCTGCTGTTTGGAACTGTCAGGCAGAGTCATATAGGACATGGTTCTTTTCTTTTCTTTTTTATTTCATGATGCTTCCTAATCTTAAGAACCTTGAAAATCAGGAAAGAGACTGGTCCTCTCATATTTAGCTAATTTCTAGAGATAGGAAAACAGTTTATTTGTTGTCACAACTTTATGGCCAACTAGTCCAAAGAGCAAATTCTGAACCACCTCCTCTAGCTAACTCTCACGCTAAACCAATATGCCCCTTGATTTTAATTGCCTCAGGGTCAGATACTGAACAGGTAGAGCTTACATTACAGCCCACTCCAAGTATCCACAGCATGAATCCCGAAGTCTTTGCCGTGCCCTGCCTAGCCGAGTATACTACACATACCCCCATCAAAGTTCAACTTAGAATTAGACTCAGGAAGAGATTTTATAAAAATTAACAATATAATATAATAAAACTTGTGCAAGTGTGATCTTTCTTGAGTCGAGATAAATACTAATATTTTCTTCTTTTCATTTTTCTTTATTAAGTAATTTTCTACTCACTCTACATACCACCCACAGATCCCACTTCCTTCCTCCTCCCATCTCCCAGCTCTCCCTCCCAAGCCACCCCACATCCCTACATCCCTCAAATCTCCTGGTCTCAGCAGAGCCAGGCACACTGAGCCTAGGCAGGTCCAAGCCCCTTCCCACTGTATCAAGGCTGTGCAAGGCTTCACACCACAGGCACCAGATTCCAGAAGCCTGCCCATGCACCAGTGATGGATCCTGATCTCCCTGCCTGGGTGTTCCCCAAACAGTTCGAGCCAAACAACCGTCTTCCGTATCCAGAGGGCCTAGTCCAGTCCCATGGGGGCTCCACAGCCACCAGTCCATAGTTCATGGGCTTCCACTAGTGTGGCTGGTCATCTCTGCATGTCCTCCAATCATGATCTCCATGTCCCTCACCTGCAGTATCTCTCCTCTCTCGCATCAATTGGATTCCCGGAGCTCAGCCTGGTGCCTGGGCGTGGATCTCTGCATCTGTCTCCATCAGTCACTGGACAAAGGCTCTATGATGATAGTTAGGGTATTCACTAGACTGGTCACCAGAGTAGACCAGTCCAGGCACCCTCTGGACCACTGCCAGCAGCCCAAAGTAGTGTCATCCTTGTGGATTCCTGAGAGCCTCCCCAGCACCCTGCCTCTTCCTATTCCCATGATGTCCTCATCTATCATGGTATCTTCTTCCCTGCCCTCCCACTCTGTCCCTGTTCCAGGTTGACCCTCCCATTTCCCTATGTTCTCATTCCCCACTCCTCACCCTCTGCCACCCCTGATAGGAAATGACAACATGCCCACACGGTTGGGCTTGCCCGGCGGACCACCTAGTTATTTCCAGTTCAAAATAGCCATTTCCAGGTTAAAACATCTCACGTGACTAGGACTCCATGGCTTTGTATGGTTGTATAGAGCACGCGCATGGCCATGTAATCTACGCACATGTGTGGAGTAGCCACACAAGTTCCTGTACACATGTGTGGCCCAACCTTTATAAAGCTGGTGCCATCTTGCATGACTCTCTTCTTGTCCCCTTAACCATGTGTGTGTTTCACACAGGCCTGTCACGTTTCCCTCTATCCTCTCTTAATAAAAACTCTTCTGTGGTCTTGTCGTATTCAGGACGTTTTCTTGCAGGGTAAGAGCACCGCCAAAATAACTAAGAACACATACACACACACACACACACACACACACAGTCCACTCATGTAGATCACATCCACTTCTCCTTTGTAGGGTCATCCATGTGTCCCTCTTAGGGTCTTTCCCTGTTAGGGAGCTCAATCTTACCACAAGGACACATGTTCAACTATGTTCATATCAGCACTATTTATAATAGCAAGAACCTGGAAACAACCTAGATGCCCCTCAACTGAAGAATGGATAAAGAAAATGTGGCACATATACACAATGGAATACTACTCAGCAGTAAAAAAACAATGATATCAAGAAATTTGCAGTCAAATGGATGGAACTAGAAAATATCATCCTGAGTGAGGCAACCCAGACTCAGAAGGACAAACATAGTATGTACTCATAAGTGGACACCAGATGTGAGGGAAGGGATGGCCAGGCTGCAACCCACAGCTCCAGAGAGGCTAGCTAACAGGGAAAGACCCTAGGAGGGACACATGGATAAATACTAATTCATGGATAAATGCTAAATTCAAATTGACGTTGACAACAGGTAAATGAAACCACAGAAAGGATAATGTGAATAAAGGGGGCTTTATTATAGCCAGGATGACGGGAAAATTGATTGGCTTTCCAGGACAACTTCTGGAGTTGATTCTCATTGTCCTGAAGAGCTCACACAGATGCTGATTCCCCCCTGCACCTGCCCACCCCAACTGCAGACTTTGATATTGACTTGGAGAAGTTTTGAAAGGCGGAGTCAGTGTCCTTCAGCAGTCCTTCACTTTCTTGCTGTCAACAGCTTGCTCCATAACCACCATACAAGGAACTAATAAGGTGCCCAGCTGCCATTTTGCATTTTCTTGAGAAAAAACTAATTTCTTATTAATTTACTCTCCATGCTTGGACAATGGTGAAGACCCTTTGCATGCATACATTGGATTTTGCCACTGTTACTATCATTTCATCCACTCCCTACTTTTTAAATTTTTAAATAAATTCATTGATTTTGTGTATATGGATGTTTTGCCTGCATGTATTGACATGTCTCTACACCACAGAGGCCAGAAGAGGGTGTCATATCACCAGGAACTGGACTTGTAGACAGGTGTGAGCTGCCATGTGGGTGCTAGAAATTGATCTTGAGTTCTCTGGAAGAGCAGCCAGTGCACTTAACTGCTGAGCTAGCTGTCTCTCCCGCAAAACCTCCTCCATTTTTTAAAAATTAGTTAAGTGCTCTCTGACAGTTTTATACACATATGTAGTGCAGATAAGTAACCTCCTCCCCATCCTATGACCTCCTTCACACACCTATAAACCTTCTCTTCCTCCCTTTCAGTCTCTTTCCTAGATTCATAATAGTTGGTTTTAGGATTTTTAGAATAATTTGTTGTGATATCATTCAGAGGTATGAATTGTTATAACAGATGACACTGAGTAAAATATGTGTATTTATTCCTTATAATAAATAAACCTCTGGTACATAAAAACAGGGTTGTTTTTTTTTTATCTTATTGACTCCCCTAGCAAAATTTAGCCAATACACAAGTTCCTTGCCATCAGCTAGTAAATTCTTCCCTCTGTGTGCATGTGTGTGTACACATTTCTGTCTGTCTGTCTGTGTGTGTGTTTGTCTGTCTCTGTGTCTCTGTCTCTGTCTCTCTCTCTCTTTCTCTTATCCTTTGGCATCCTTCTCCACTGAGAATGATAAAATGGACTACAGAATTTTAGTGGCCTGAATTCCTTCCTTTCTTGATTCATTCTGGACATTGACCAGAGTAACCTGCTGGGAGACCCCAATAAAAAGACACTGTGACAAACACTTTGCCTTTCCCTTCATTTATAATTGAGGTAGAGTTTGTCAATAAAGCTTTCCAAAGGCCATTCAGCACAATACTCTTAGACAAGTATTTACATTCTTTCTTCCCCTCTATCAAAAGCAGGACTGTTTTGTTACTTTTAAAAAAGAGAAGAATAGTAGTAGTAGCAGGAAGTTGGAAGGAGACCTTAGCCTTTCTGTCCTGATAAGATTTTAAAAGGTACACCATAACAAAATACATTGAGGACAATGAAACGTTGTCTCCCTACTTCCTCCTGCTTTAGCTCTTGTGATTTGGTTTAAAGTGGTTTCTAAAATGGGGTTCTGAGTGATTTTTTTTTCCTCGCTGCTTTTCCTGCTGTGGCTATTCTGTTGTGGATTCTGTTGTGGATTCTTTTCTCTGTTCTTTCTTTTTTACTTCCTTCCTCTCTTCCTGTTTGTTTGTTTGTTTGTTTGTTTTTAATAACAAGTGACACAAGAAATGACTTGTATTGGATCCAGTTGTTTTCTTTTCCTCTTTGTCCTCCAACATTCATTGTTCTTATTCGGTTCTTGTTATTGTCTCCACACTTACACAAACAAGCTTTGGTGGATGCCTATCCAAATCCAAACCCAAGTCCAGCAGCAATAATAATAGGCTGTTGCTTCTCTTCATCCTGTCAATCACAATTACCAGGTGCATGAACATCCAACAAAGACGAAAGTGGCTCTTCTCCTTCTTTGTAATGTTTACTTCATTTCACTTGAAAGCATATGCAAATAAAGATTAATTTTACCTAGACTATGTAGATCATTTTTTAATTAACAGAGCTCACTGTGCTTAGAGAATATAATGATTAAATAGGACAGCAAAGTAGCTAATCCGTCATAAAATTTATAAGTTCCTCACCTCAAAAATTTTCAACTTAAGATGCTTTTATTCATTTGAACAATCGAGACTTGCAATAAAAGCAAGAAGGCAGGAATGTGAGCTAGAGCCCCATCTTTGCATTAGCATCAGTCAGATAGGAGAAAACAACCTAACTTATTTTAATTATATTCAAGGTGTTCATCCTATTAATCTGGAAATTAACCATGCAAAATGAATTCCACTGGTGAAATACTACATCCTGTGTGTTAGAAAAAAGGAAATAAAATCTCCATGGATATAAAGCAATATATGATGATCCCTTCTTACAAATCCTTGCTTGGTGGTTTCCCAGGAAACCAAAACTACAGATGTACAAACTAAAATACAGATGTGGGTATTTCAAATAACTAAATCCAGTTTTCATTCCTAATGAGGCCATTCATTTTCAGACTTTTATGCAGAATACTGTGTTCCTCTAAGTGAACTGAAAATCTAGATCTCCCAAGCATAAACACTGGTGCTGTTTGAAGATTAACACTTATTTAACCAAATTAGATATTTAAATCTATATAATATGTGATCTCCGTAGACTGGCAACTAGCAAACCACAGGTAACCTTGTTCTCTGGTATCTCTCCAGGGGTTCTGCTGAATCATCGCCTTACAAGCTGTGTGCCAGCTCTGGAACAAACACAAACATATATATCCTCTCCAAATGCATCACTTCTGCCAGGAAACTAACAGATGCATCCACAAATGTTGCAAGTCTGCCTATTAAACCTGGAACTCATTGACTTTCTATTGCATTTCTCCAGCACAAGTGCATTTGGAGCAAAGAAAGAAATTAAAATGAAGTCAGGTGTCATTCAAGAAAATTACAGTCCCACAGAGGATAGTTTTGAGTTGCAGCTTTGAGTCACCATGCTGTGCCTTTCACAGCTGCCTACAGTTTTTGTCATTAATAATCAGTAAATAAGATCTGCAGGTGGGCCTGGAAGGCACCCCAGCCAAGAAGATGGTAGTTAGGGCTTCTGTCCCTAAGATGGGTGGCCAGGCTCATTTGCACAACCCAGCTTATGTTTCCACACAAAAGTGCAACCCTACTTAGCATAGCTTCAGGGAAGCTGCTTCAATACAGGGAATGCTAATTACTGTAACCAACTGGCAACGATGCATCCAAAATTAAATGGCCTGTGACTGAGCAGATGAACAATTTTTATGGCCCAAAGATCAGGGAACAGGGATAGTTTGTTAAATTAACTGACAGCCTCTTTGGTCTAAGTAGGTGAGTTGAAGTCATTTGAAAGCTGTGTTTCCGTGCAGTTACATACCAGAGTCTCTCCTGTGTAAGTACAGTTCCCCCTGCAGTTTTATGTGGGAGTATGGCTACATTTAGTACATAAAATTCACAAAGTTCTCTGGTTCAGTTTATAAATGACCAGGAGAAGCCATTCTAAATCCCTGTGGGATTGATCTTCGATATATAAAGGTCTGCTCTTTTGAAATTCACCTGAAACTAATTCACAGAGTTGTATAGGGAAGCTGAGAGTAACCTACAGAAGAACTCTGCATGAACAAAAGCTTTTAACTTCTAATTCCCAACATTGATCACACTTAGAAACCCAACTGTTTCACCTGCACATCAGAAGTCACCGTTACTACAAGTTTATTCTCTATTTTAATGTATATATAAAAGTTTCTCTGAGAAACAATGTAGAGACAGGAGCATGGCTTGTAAAATGTTCAAGGTGTTTGCAGCAAACACTGTCATATCACAATGTATGCTAAGAATTCTTGGTTTTAACACAATGCTATCCTGGATTGTATAATTACTTGTTTCTCCCACGGGACTGTCCTGTGTCTCCTATGATGTGTAGTAACATCTCTGACCTCTACTCACCAGATGCCAGTAACAATCCCTACCCCTCTGGTCTATAACCCCCCAAAGTGTCTCTAGGCACTGCCAATTCAATGCTGAGGAACAAAACCACTACCCAGTTAAGAATCACATTTATTGAATGCCTGTGATATAATACCGGACTCGGCAAGATTCAGAGATGAATAAGGAAGAAATGTTAGAAGATGCTTGTATTGTAAAGTGAGGAGGCGCTCCCAATCATGGACAAAGCAATAAGTTCCCAAACAAAATGACAGCAGAAAGGGGTGGAGTGAAGAGTGGGATTGGTTAGGCACCTCTTGGCACTGAAGTCCGTCTTTTAAAAGGCAATAGAATGGCGATGGGAGTTGAGAGGGAACCGATGAGAAGGTGGGAAATGGTCTTGTACGGCTGATAAGGCTGGGATGTTCTGTTCACCTTGGATGGTCTTACACTTAAGTGGTAGGTGAAGATGTCTTCCTCGCCTGCCGTGTCTTATTTCATTATTAATGGTTGTCTTTCTTTAAATATTGTGCTTACATTTCTGGCTACCAGGAACAATTGTTGCAATATTTTAATTTTGTTATAAAATGATTTAAAGCCATTCCTTATCACGTTTTGTACCTATGCAAATCAAACCTCTAGGAAATGACTTCTGCCCCTCCACTTCCACCCCTAACTTCAATAAAATGACATTCACTTTTCTCAGCCCCACAGAACAGGCGGTAAATAATGCCTCTGACCACAGATGCCTCACACCCCTTGGGGACTCCATTGCCTGCAGCCAACAGGCTTAGGTGCATTCCTGCCTAGAGCAGGTAATAATCCAGCCCAGCTAGTTAGCATCCTGCAAGTTAACCCCTTCTGTCCCAAAGGTAGGAGTTTGTGTTTTCCTGATATTTTAAATTCAAACCTATAAACTTAATTATAAAAGCATAAGAGGTTGAATACAAACTTTTCTGTTCTGTGACCTCTTAGCTCCAAACTAGAAGCCAGCATCCATATTACAATACTGAAAAAAGATTCAAGAAAGACATTTCTACCTGTGGTTCTCAAATGCAAGTTTCCATAAGGATAAGATGGAGCTTGACAGCCTAGAAAGTAAGTGTGCAGTGGGAAACATCTATTTTGTGTAGGTGGTTCTGACACAGGAACCAGTTTAGAGTTACAGTTTTTGAAATAACATAAAATGTCATTTTAAAGCATATTTCTGAAATGGAGATAACCTTGACTTTCTATTTCAATGAAGGAATGAAGTGATTAATCTACAAGCAAAGTGTTGTTTCTGAGGCTTCGAGCACGGGAGTGAACAGATCTGGATCATACAACACTTGAAAACAACCTGGAATCTTACCACAACCATGTCGCTCAGATTCAAATCTCCCCTGGCTTCTCCAATAAGTCACATTTTTGCAAGTGATATAAGGACTTTAAGAAGATTCTTGTTGGGGCTGGGGAGATAGCTCAGACAAGTTCAAGATCCCCAGTTCCCATGTGATACACCACTTTTGAAGTTTCTTAAAACACAAACTTGTAAACTGGCACTTGTGGGAGGGTTGCTGTGTGAATTACAGTAAGATTTAAGTCCCAAGAAACTGAAAGTGGAGCCTATTAGTCTATCCTTGGAAGATTTATTTTTATTTTTAGTTATTTGTGTATAAGTATGTCCGTGTATGTGTGCACAATAGTGAAGTACCAAGGGACACAAGAAGAGGCCATCAGAACTGGAGTTGTTGGCTGTTGAGAGATGCTGGGAACCAAACTCAGGACCTCCATAAGAGCAGTATGGGTTCCTAACCACTATGTCTGGGCCTCTTCATCTTTGGAACCGAGGAGAATCCGCTTGTATTTTGCCTTTGCTGGGAAAGTCATTTACAATCAGTTTGCAAGCGGAGAAAAAAACCTGTCTATTTATGCCTGTCTTAGACCCAGCATGCAAGGCCCAATACCCCTGTGCTTAGCCTTGAACATCGAATATCACTTTCCAGGTATTGAGCATGTCTGTGACTGACAGCAGCATGCCAGCGGGGGCTGCCAGCCACAGCTGTTGCCCAGCTGTTTACAAGGGCTCTGCATTGCTTCAGGCTGAGCTTGTGTGGTTTGTCCAACCATGCGGTCTGCTTTCTCTTATTTATCCTCTGCTGCCGTAACGATGATTGCCCAAGCCTCAGCACGACAGAAATACGCTAAAAGCCTGGTATTCTCTGGAGAGTTGAATCACATTTTTGTGGGCCCTGCAGTGGGGTGGTGTTCTCCTAACCCAGAACTTGGCCCTGAGATTAGGTTACGCAGCCCAGGAGGTACATTTTTCCAATATCTTGTCATCCTGGGTTGCTTTTAGAGATTTCTGATGCTTGAAGTTCACACAGGGAACACTCCTGTTCACACACTTGGCAATCCAAAGAGCATCTCTTTTTATTCCTAAAGTGGAGGAGGGAATGAATGCTGTTACCCCACTTATCTTCAAGCTCATTCCTTTCTACTATGGCCTCCCTCTAACTAGTCTTCCAAGCCTAGACCAGGCCATCCTTATGCCAGGAAATCTACTTCTGCCTGTGGGATCTGCTTCTCTTATGCTCACAAATAACCACACTTAGTGCTTAGTAGGTTCTGTGCACTCACGACATGCATACATAATAACCTGCTTTTTCTTTCTATAGCTTTATTTCACAGAGTGTCTATAAGGTACATCTTTGGATACTGATACTTGTCAAGCCCAGAAGAACCTTCATGGCTGGCCTTGGCCTATCTCCCCAGCTTCTCTACTTCTGACCTTCACCCAGTGTGTGCTCCAATTAAAGTGAACCATAGAGTGTTTCTTAACACTTATTATTTCCATAATAATAGATAGAATAAGCTATCACCTCCACCCAGAAGAGCATGCCCCCTCCTACATATGTCTACATATGACCAGTTCAAATGATGTTTTTTTCATGAAGTTTATTTTATTCACACTTAAAATAACCTTCCCATTTCCCATTGCCACATATTTTAAAGTCTCTGAAGACTCTTAGCCAATGTTATTTTCTTTTAAATAGTTAGCTGTGTATACCATTTCTTGCTTCTGCCGTACTATTAACATCTTAAGAGTAAGATTGGGTCCATATTCAATGTATCTTTCTTCATACTGTCTAGAATACAATAAAAACCTCAATAAAGTTCTTTCAAGGTCAGTGTTTTCTTCTAAGCAGACATGGCTGGACCAGAATTTGAATGAAGGGAAAGTTTTGAGTCTTTGTGCTAATGTTTGTTAGTTCTGCATTTGAGGACAAGTCATTCAGCTTTAGTGTCTTTAAATGTAAAGCCGGACGAAGAGCACTTTCCCCATCTTTCCAGTCTGCTCACTGGGCCATGATGATGGGCTCATCAGACTATGTTTTGAAAGTGCTCTGATGACTGTAGTCCGCTACAAAGCAATTAGCACCCTCACCTGCCTCCAGACACCCTTGTTTCTACACAACGAAACAATGACAGCTAAAACTTTCAGGTCCACAGAACTATCCGAGAAGTAGTCTAGCTCAATGTGCTCACACAGTACCTGCACAGCAAGAGAAACTTGGGAACTTGTCCCAAATATTGTTGTCAGTCATAACATCTAACTTCCGTCTTGTGGCCTGTCCACTAAACCGTTTATAGGAGACTCCAGAAATTCTAAACACAATGTTTTCATGTCATAAATACAAATTTACTGAAACAGATTCTGTGACATTTTGACTGAAGGTTCCAAAGAATTTAGATGTACTTGGCTGACTTAAGAAACATGTTCAAAGCACACTATTTAGGAGCTCACTGTGTCTGCCCATCACAGGTTGCACAGTGTTTATACTGCAATATACCTTTCTCAGCTCTCACCAAAATGCAATCTAGAAAGTTGGCAATTTTGTGTCTGTTTTGATCATTGTCATGTTTCAAACCTATATTAGTGGTTGACATACAATTCCTTTTTAAATATATTTGTTGAACAAATAAGTACCTTTTTTTCAAACACACATGAAGTAATAAACTCTACTAATCACAGGAAAGTTGCTGTGTAGATAACAATAAAACATAAAGCCTAAGAAACTGAAAATGAAGCCTCCTAATGTTTTACAAATTAATGTTTTCTTTTTAGTTAAGTTCTCTGTAATGACTGGCATCCAGAAAATGGAATTCCATACAAGTGCCACTGTTGCTACTAAAAACAAATTTAGAATAATTTTTCAAGTTTAGGAGGAAGAGAGCCTCTGGGATGGGCCAAACCTCAACACCAATCTTGGTTAAAATATATTATAACTCTAGAGAGAATATGAAAAATCATCCTGGGAAACATCGATTCCCACATACATCCCTACAAAATAAGCATTATTGATGAATTTTAGAACTTCATTGATGCCATACATCAATATGTTATGCAGATTTCTTTTGTAAACCAAATAAATATTTTTCTAACAGGATGCCTCAAATTTTTAATATAGAAGTAAGCATATTAATAAGGCAAAATGTGATATTTAGATAATAGACTTTTGATTTTGAAGAAGTATTTTATTAAATACAATATTTACATACACAGCAGAAATACAGGTAATGAATCAAATATACTAGGTAAGGACCTTTTCAGAATGTTCACACATAGCAAAGTAAAACACAGTTAAATGTTTAGGTGAAATAAAAACAACAAAGAATAACACGCAGGGATAACTGATATTTAAAAATATAATATACTGTAATTAACAGTGATATTGACCTTGACCTAGTTTAGTACATGCTTAGGCATTCCAGAAAGCATCTGAAGATACTTTAGAGTCACAGAATTATAAGTCATTCTAACTGTAGCATTGGCAACCTGAGCTTTCTACTTACTTAAATTCTGGATCACAGATATTTGCTATGTAGATACATGAAGGCAGGAGTTAGGAAGTGCATGTCTACAAATACAGCATGTGTATGGTGTAAATACAGAATGCACATGCCTCACTCTTCTCTTGCTTTTCTTTTCTAAAGCATGACTTTTCATTATTTCCCTAAAAAGCATAATATATTCTAAATAAATACTTGCAACATTTTAAGAAAGATTGTAGGCAATTAAAACTTAACTTTTTTTCCATTTAGCATAGTTATTTTTAATGTGTAAGCATGTTTTTTCTGCCTTTATACACACACATATACACACACAATGTGTGTGCGCGTGCACACACACACACACACACACACACACACACACGTATATATACCACATACATGCACACAATGTCCACAGAGGCCAGAAGATGGTGTCAGATCCCCCAGAACAGTAGTTACAGATGGCTGTGAACCACTATGTGGGTGCTGGGAACTGAAGTCAGGTGTTCAGCAAGAGCAGAAAGTGTGCTTAACTACTGAGCCATCTCCCCAGTCCCAGCACAGGCTTTGAATCTTGGAGACTTTCACTTTTGTACCTTTACAAGTTTGTATTTATACCAATAACATGTTGTCCTTTAAGGGTTAGGCATCCTGCATTAACACATACTGTGATGGGTTTTGTTTTTCCAAAATAAATGAGCGAAGCAGAAGAAGTTATTAAGTTATTCAGTTCTTACCACAGTTTAGTTACTCAAGGCAACTGGTAACCTAACAGGCTGGGAAATGTTCATTTTTTTTTTTTCAGGAAATATAAGGATTCACACTGAAGGCATAATACTGAATCTTCATCATCACCATTATTATTATTTAAGTTGATCAAAATTGATCATATTCTTGAGGGGGAACAATGGTGGTATATTTTCATATAAACATTCTAGAATGATTAAATCAAGATAAGCTAATACATGTATAATCTACAATATATTTTTGCTGTATGAACAGTTTAAATTCAGTCTTAGCAATTTTGAAACACATGTGACATTATTATTAATCATAGTCATCATGCTATGTAAGACATCATCAGTCAAAAACTCATCCTTTCTAGGTGCCTGAAAATTTGTACCCTTCAGCCAACAACATCTCTCATCATTTCTTCACACCTCCACCACTGTAATCTCCCTCTCATGCAGCCTGTTTGACGTAAATGTTTGGTTTCCCATGTAAATGAGATCATGCAACACAATACTGAGTATTCAGTGAACTTACAATTTAGCAATTGCCTATGTTCTTGCCCCACTTCCATTATTCAAACTAAAATTCCTAGAACAATCCCAACTCTCTTTCCCCTTATGTGCTTTCTAGTGTCAGAAGGCACCCTCTTGCCCATGCAGTCCTGTTGGTTCTCAGAGCCCTTTCCTTGTTTGCTACAGTGTATTATGACTATCCTTCCCTAGACATGGGAAAATTTACACAACCCTCAGCCTGAAAGGGATCTTCTCAGGATCCTATAGCACATGTAAGCCAAAGCGAGTGTTCTCTAGGTGCTGGCTGTCATGGCTATTCATATCTTATTATCATACTCCATTTGATGAATTTGTTATTTATTATTTACTCATTTCTGAGGATTGAACTCAGGGTTCCACAAATGCCAGCCAACTTTCTACCATTGAGCTGTATCTCTAGACCTCGATCTACTGATCCAAGGTCTTTGAAGACAAATACTACATCATCTTGACAATTGACCATTGAATAAACAGCTACTGGCACACAAATCAGAGTGCACTAACAGCACTTACTGTCTTTGTGGTCTTGCTACTCCCCTGAAGCCCAGTTTTCTGAAGTATAAAACAGGGGACCTGGGCAGTTAGTCTTTAGAGTTGTTGAAGGAAACCCATACTACACACTCTGGAACTCACTATTCTTGTTGGGTTCCTTTTGTAGCTCTGCAGGAATTACATGTCTAAGAAAAGAGTTACAATCAAAACCAAAATCTTTTTTCCCCTGTATGTCTATCCAAAGCCATGCTGTTCACTTTCTTTTGATTCCAAAGTAATGTCTACTCACAAATTACGGTTTGGATATGAAGTTTCCCTTCAAAAGCTCATATGTTAGAGACTCAATTCCAATGCAATATTCATGAATGGGCCTTTTAGGTAGTCACTGCATCATGAGGGATCTGGTCTACTCAATAGATTAAGCCATTGATTTAAATGGCTTTAAAATTTGATGGCTGTGCTGCTTAGCTTTGTATCAACATGATGCAAACTGGGTTTGCTGGTTTGAATGAGAACGGCCCCCAAAGACTCATATGGTTGGACGCTTGGTCCCCAGCTAGTGGAACTGTCTAGGAGGGATTAGGGGTGTAGATTTGTTGGAGTAGGTGTGACCTTGTTGGAGGAGGTATGTCACTGGGAGTTGGGCTTTGAGATTTAGAAAGACTATGCCAGCCAGCTGATTAGTTCAGTTGGCTAGAGCATGGTGCTGATAAAAAGCCGATGCTACCCTCTCTCTCCACTCTGTCTGTCTCTGTCTCTGTCTCTCTGTCTCTCTCTCTCTCTCTCACTCACTCTCTTGCTCTCTCCTTCCTTTCCCTCCCTCCTTCCTTCCCTCCCTCTCTCTACCAGCAATTTGTGTATCATGTGAGCTCTCAGCTATTACTCCAGCACCATGCCAGCCTGCGCACTGCCGTGAGCCCTGACATGATGGTCATGGACTAACATTCTAAAACTGTAATCAAGCCCCAATTAAATGTTTTATTTTTTTCAAAAATGCCTTGATCATGTTTCCTCAGAGCAATAGAAGAGTAACTAAGACAGACTTCTTAGGATTTGTATTGCTGTGATAAAACACCACAACCAAGGCAATATGTAGAAGGAAGAGTTTACTTTGCATTTATAGTTCCAGGGGACTAAGTTCCTTAATGGATGGGGGGACAGGTGGCAGACATGGAAACTGAAAGCTGAGGATTCGAATCTCTAACCACAAGCAGAAAACAGAGGAAGAACCTAAAATGGTGCAGGTCTTTTAAAACCTTAGAAGTGCACCCCCATGGACATACTTCTGTCAGCAAAGCCACACACCCCTAAGTCTTCCTAAGCAGCCACCTACTGGGGACCTTCCCTGGACCAGCAGGTCATTCTTCAGTGAGAGATTTCTGAGAGAACAAGGGGATGAGAAAATAAAGAAGATGGAGAACTGGGGTCAGGAGATCTTACACAAGCTAAGTCTTATGCCAAGCAACTTTACTAAGAAGTGTGGCATTTTATATACAGTTTGTAGGTGGGGATGGGACAGAGTCAGCAGAAAGCTACCATACAATAGGACAAGAACACTAACCAAGCAATGTCGAACAACTGACACAGCATGTCTCAAGTGCACCACAGACTGAGAATACAGCAGCCTTGGGACTGATAACTCTATTATCTTCAAGGAAGAAAAGTCAGATTCTCATGAACTGAAACCTTAACTTCTTTGGGACCCTGGCACCAGCCCCAGACTGAACCTCACCAAGTCCTCCCCGTGGGCAAGCACACAAAGCTAGCCTTCTCTTTGTCATTTCATCCTCAGGGACTCCGAGAAAGACCTGATGGGCCTGGCTCTCAACAGGAAACAACTAATTAAATACCGGAACTGTGAAGGACATCTCACTAAAACTACCACACCAGAAAATGTCACCATCAGATTGGCCTGTAAGAAAGCCTGTAAGACATTTTCTTGATTATTGATTAACGCCAGAAGGACCCAGGCCATTGTGGGTGGTGATACCACTGGCCAGATGGTCCTGGTTGTATAGGGGTGGTTGTCTGTGCTTCACCCCTGAAGTACCGCCCCTGGTAGGTACCTGTCCCTGGCGGGGTGTGGCTGAGACCGGGACCCTTTAAGAACTAAAATGCACACGTGCTCACTCTCTTGGCTACTTCATGATCTTGGATGTTGGATGCTGGACGGCAGACCAAGTCAGAGTTCTCCAGAAAACCACTCTGGACTGTGGTTCACCTCTCCTGGATCCTGTAACCTTTGCTTACTGTAACTTGACACAAAATAAACCTCTTTTAACTATGAGATAAACTATGTGGAATTGCCTCATTAATTGCTACTATATGGTTGTACAAGGAAGAAGGCTGAGCAAGCCAAGGGAAGCAAGCCAGAAAGGAGCACTCCTCCAATTACTGCCCCAACAATGATGGACTGTGACCTGGAATATATAATCCAAATAAACCCTCTTCTACCTGGGGTGCGTTTGTCATGGTCATGATCACAGTAGCAGAAACAAACTCGGACAATGGCATTATTGGGAGGTGGTATATACTAGTGGGGAGGAGGAAGTGTATCACTGTGGATATGCTCAGGAAGGATGCATCTTGTCTCTGGACCTTTCTCCCAACCCTGCTTCCCACCACCATGAGGTGAGCAGCTCTCTCCATAGCATGTTCCTGCTGTGATGCCTTGCCTCATCACAGTCCAAAAGCAGTAGACTGAGACCTCTCAAATTGCAAAGCAAAATCTTTCCTCTTTGTACATGTTTCCTCAGGTCACAGCAACCAAATTCAACAGAGCAATGAAAGATACAAATACTCAAAACAGATTCCTTCCTTTATAAATTCATTAATCTTCACTTCTTTATACATCCATATGTGAATTTGTTGAGTATGAGAAATACTTACTGAATTTGTATATGCCTATTTCTGGCTGAATTTTGGCTGTTGTTGGTTTGCCTTGGTTTGGTTTTGGTTTTCAGAGTCAGGGTCTCACTGGCCATCTTGGAATTTACTTTGTAGACCAGGCTGGCCTTGAAGTCACAGAGATAAACCTGCTTCTGCCCACTGAGTGTTGGGATTAAAAGCGTGCACTACCATACCCGGGCTTTCCAATCTGAAGTAAGATATCAGAATAATCTCGGAGTGTGCTCCAAGTGGTATTTTCCACAGCAGTCCTTGGTGCTTCTGACTTTTTTAAGGTCTTCTGGGTGACCCCCAAGTCTCAAAAAATGCCTCAGCCACTCATACCCTCCCTTAGAATTAAATGGTGAATTTCTGTGTTTGATAGTTGGTTTGTGATATGATTAGACTGAACAACTAGGCCTAGTGATGACTTACTTTAAACCTAAGAGATCATTCTGAGGTTATTTTGCCCAGACATACAGCCTGGAGAACTAATGCCCACAGAGATGTAATGACCATCTGCCACATAGGCAGGTGAACAGCACTGCTGGACTTGTTTTCTACCTCTTCAGCTTTCCACAGTTTGTTAATGTGTATCAAACGTTTACAGGAGTATCATAATGATTGGTGTGGGGTAGAAGGGAGGAAGTAAGATTACTGATCAAATAGTTGAGGATCCTGAACGGGCGATTGATAGGGGCTCCTAGCGTAGATGACAATCCTAATTGGCTGATGAATAGGTGACTGGACACACTGTTCATGAAAACAAAACAAAACAAACAAAACAAAACAAACAAACAAAACAAAAACATGCAGCTCTGTTTCTAGGAAAAATAACTTCTAAGACTAGCCAGCTGCTGAGGAACCCATGGTCAAGTGCACTACACTGTTTTGGGAGAGCTGTTCTTCAATGGAAGGCAATTATTTGTGGACCCTCAGGAAGTAGTATAAAAACATTAACACTGTTTATCCTAGCCTGGCTTTGGGGTTCCCATGGGAAGCATCACCTTGGAACTTCTGTCTGAACACAAGGCAAGAAGAAAGTGTGCCGGCATGGTCAACTTAATGTGGAAAGCAGTTGTTCAGAGGTTGGTTTCCTATTCTTCATAGTATTCTGGAAAACTCTGCAACCTCCCCAACCTTGGAAATTCTTGTTACAATATTCCCAGATGTGATATTTCCTTCCTTTATCTCCTATCATTCAACAAACATTTGTGAAGCTACATTTAGCCTTAAGTAGAAATAAAATATTGTCTTAAAAATGACATAATTTAAAACAATCACCCAATTTGCAACATTTTAAAATATTTAATATTATAACCTGCTATGTCACAATGGCCAGGAGCAAACCAACAATAAGAGTATCCAGGAAAGAAATTACTGAAGATATAGCTACTTTAGGATGGTATACACATGGTAGACTCAGTTGTTAGATTCATAAAATGCCTCATTTCTAGTACAGTGACTGGCATAGTATCGATAATCAATAAATATTTGTTCAGTGGCTAAATGAAGCCAGGGATCTTGTTTGTTTGATTCACAGTTTTACACCCAGCCCTAGGACACGTGCCTAGTAGTAAAAATATTTAAATAAAGGTGGAGTGAACAAATAAATAATACTTTCACTTATTTATTCTCCAACCATTATGCTGTGTCTACATCTGAACTTGGTGTACACTTTATATTGTTACCCAAGAAGCCATATTTTGCTTCAAGCCAATGCAGATAACTTTTGTGACAGAATGTAAGCTCTATGAGAGAATTTTATCTGAATGAGCTTTCCTTCATATTTCTAATCACACACTGAATGAAAAAGGCATGAATGAATTTGTATGATGAAAGGGGACCACATATATCAACACATTCATAAGTAAAACACAAAGATATTGCAGAAGAAAACCCCAGTTCCTCAGGTGCAGTAAGAAACATATTTTTCTGCCTTCATCTTGGCATATTTTAGCTCATAATATCCTGCCTTTGATAGGGTGCCCTGCCTTTCATAGAATGCCCATGCAACTGGGCCAGTACCTCTGATTAATTTTTAATATAATTTTTATGAGTTTTCTTAGTTTTAAGCACAATTCAGGTGGGGTGTATAAATTTAAAACAAAAAAATGGTCTTTTAGGAATGGAAACTAAATTTAATCTGAAATCAATATTTATGAAGTTGTGATTAATTGACTGATGATCCAATGATTACAAACCATCTATCTGAAACATCTACTCAAATTTATTAGCTTTAACCAAAAAAAAAAAAATTTTAAAAAACAATCTAAACTGGGTCAATGAGAGAATAATGCATTCCTAATCAATTTTTAATAGCACTTAAGATTTTATTTTTTTTAAACTTGCTTTTAAATTATTTATCATTAAAATGAGTCTGATTTAAACAAAGGGTAAAAGGTGTTCCAGGGCTATTTGATGGTTTTCTTTGCAAAGAAATTCAATTATGACTGACTTTTTATTACTGAACTACTTATTAATAATAATACATCTTGCACTTGCACAAAGGCACTGGGCCAACAACCTCAGAGAGTCCTCAAGTGTGAGCTAGAAGTTAGCGCTAATTCTACCATTATCTTCTGTGTTACCATATCCAAGCCTCAATTTCTTCATCTGTGAAAGACTCGGCCTTTATAAAGACCTCCAAGAGCCTTTCAGCTACTACAGCCTTCTAATTCTAAGGATTCAGGGGCCTTAATTTACCTATTCTAAGTACCATTTGTAACTGAACTCCTCAAGTTCACAGGGTCCCTTGTAAGGCCACTAAGAATACATTGTGTAGGGTCAGTGAGGTGGTTCAGCAGCAAAGGTGCTCGTCATCAATGCCTGATGATTCTTTGTTCAATCCCCAAAACCCAAGTGGTAGAAGGAAAGATAGAAAAAGACTTCTGAAAGTTGCTCTCTGACCTACACACACACACTTGAGCACATACAAATACATATTTTTTAAAAAGAATATATTGAACAAAAATCTATTTCAATTAAAAATAAAGAAAGAAAGTGAAATTGAAAATAAGTATTCAGTGAGCCATGGAATCTTGTCCTTTTAGAGTAATGGCAACATCTTTTAGCAATCTGTATCTATTTAAAACATAATTTGTCCAAAATAGGAGATGATCTTTACAGAGTAGAGAGAAGAGAGTTCTTGCCCTGAAGTTGTGGCCTTATCTAAAGGAAAGCTCAGGAACTGACCAGGAACACTTATGGACCTAGAAAGTCTTAATCAACTCATATCCACAGTGATATAGGGATATTATATGAATGTGGGTGTGTGCATACATGTGTGTATGTCTATGCTGAGAACAAAGTATTAAGTGAACAAAGCAGGCCTGTTACAGCATTAGGCAATCTGTGTTTATTCATACAGTAATATACATATAAAAATGTTTGTGAGGATATGTCCTAGAGTATTAAGAGTGAGAGAGGTGTATTGAAAATGTAGATGAACTTTTACTTACTATATTGTGCATTTTAAATAGTTTAATTTTCTTAAGATGAAACTTAATATTTTCATAGTTCTGAAAATATATATAGGGAGAAATTTCTTTTTACAAGTACTCTAAAAGACATTATTTAAAATAAAATGGTTTGGACTTAAAAAAAGGCAGTTAATAGGTAAAAGAAACATTATTACTTGCAGAATAATCACTTAGTACCATATACTTGAAAAATTAAATGTTGTCCTTAAACTCAAGAAACATTGTTTGAGACTGGGCATGGTTTTGTGTGCCTTTAGTCTTAGTACTTAGGAAATGGAAGCAGGGGGATCTCTATGAGTTTCAGGCTAGTCTGGTGTACGAAGTGAATATCAGGCCAGTCAAGGCTACATAGTGAGATGCTCTCTAAACCAAACAAAACAAGATGCATTCTCTAGGCTTGTGAATTCTGGACATGGAATAAATATGACTTTGCTTTCAAAGAACCACAAGGTTTTAGAAACAGACTACTCTCCTGCTAGGCATTTTGAAGAAGTGTCCATTACACAGGGAGTCAGTATGGCTGTTTTGTCCAGTTCTCTCATTCCAAGGTGACCATAGCTTCTAATTCTTAGGAAACAGATAGTGAACTGTTTTGGATATTCTCACTGCCAGCAGTGAGCCAGTTTTGAATTGGACTTGGGGTTCTCCAGGCCAGTTGCCAACTTCTCCAGTTGCATTTTTGCCTGGTTATTTTAGAGCCATGATGATTGGCCTCCACCTTCATTTCACTCAACACTAAAGGAGCAGATGTTTAAGAAGCTGCCTGAGGCCATGACCTAGGAAGTTGTCCAAGGCGGGGATGTCTTCTCCACGAGTCTCTTTTACAAAGAGATCAGCAAAAGGCATTTCGCTTGATTCTAAATTTCCCATCTCACGCACTATGTTTGTTTGCATCATTTCTCACACTAGCTCTTTCTCATTTACACCAAGTTGCTGTAATATCCTAAAGTTTACAAGTAAGATTCAGTTGGGAGCATTTAGGTTCTTTTCATGGTCATTGTTGGGAAATGCTAAAGTGTAACCTCACAAATTATCTCCTGGAGTTCAACAGCACAAGTGGTTCATCTCACATCCTACTTGCACCTGAAGTGAAGTCGTTAAAATGCATTGTGCAAATGTATGCCTTGCACTGTTAGCAGTTTCCTCACTTAGGGGGAACCAGAGCCCTGGCTAGAACCTTTAAACAGCCTGATTCGGAAAGCACAGAAGGGCTATTGAACGTTTGTCTTCAAGGAGAACTGAGATTGAATTTACCCAGGTACTTCTGGATAGTTCTGGATGAAGAAAACCATTGCTTTTAAGTCAATTGTCGTGCCTTCTGGAAGCACACTGTAGGGAAGGAGCTGAGAGGGAACAGTTGTTTTGAAACTATTAAATGAATAGGTAACGGTTTTTCTCGTTGTGTTTTGAGGGCTCCCTTTTCTCTAGCCGAGTGGCTCAACTCCACACCTCCATTCAACTCTTTGGAGAAAGGCGTGGGGATTGAAACACCATAGCTCTGTCCTTCTTGCACCAATTAATTACACTTTCCATACATTTTCAAGAGCCTCGAACCCTCTAGTAAACCATCTTCCTCCCCATCCCCAGCAACTTTTTAGCTCCTGGTCCAGGGACCGACTTTTAATCTGTTATTAATAATAGTTATTATTTAATAACGAAAGGAAAAAAAAAAAACGACGGGGCGACGGCGCGTCTCAGAAGCGCGTTTTCGTCCCCTCGCCCGCCCGGCTCGCTGTGGCCCTGCCAGGCCGCCGTAGCCGGCCTCGCGCGTTCCCAGCGTGGCGAGGAGCTGCTGTCGGCGGGACTTCCGTGTTGGCGGGATTCTGAACGCTGCCATGGCCCAGACCGTGCAGAACGTTACATTGTCCCTCACTCTGCCCATCACGTGCCACATTTGCTTGGGGAAGGTAATGGGTACGGCTAGGAGACGGGGTGGAGGACCCAGTGCCCGCGGGAGCCGAGCGAGGCCGGGTGCTGGGCGGGGACGGGGCGTGCGGCGCCGGGATGCGAGGGTAGGCTGACCTGCGAGCTCCTCGGCGGCGGGAGGCCGGTCCTGGGGCAGGCGGGGGCGACGCGGATCGACGGGCTCCTCTGGCGCCTCCCGGAGCGAGCCTGCGGCCCGGGGCTGGGCGGCCTGCGGCGGCCTCAGCCGGCCTGCAAAGAGCGGGTTAGAGAGTCAGCGCCGCAGCCTCCTCCTGCCTCCTCCTCTGCAGCCGGTGCGGCGAGCAGCGCTTTCCAAAAGCAGGCTTCCCGGGAGCCCCGCCCGAGTCCCCCAATCTCCCCTGCACCCAGTGTGATTGTTCTGGGGGCCACGGTCCATTTTTAAAGTCCTTCCCTTTTCTTATCCTCGTCTGGAGGGTGGCTTTTGCCATGTGTTCAGATTTTGACAAGTAAATGATGGTACCTGCCCCCACTCCCCTCTGTGCTGCGTAGAATGAGAAGCGTGGTCTTAACTCCGAGACTGGGATCGGTCACGAGAGGCCAGACGTGCTCACGGGTTTGTGAAACTACGTGGAGAAAGTAGTCTGGTATTAGAAACGGAGTTTTGAATGTTCTCATGCATTCGTGTTCCCCTTCGTTTCCGTTTGTGCCTCCGATTCGGCTCTTTTGAAAAGCGTGCGTGTACCGCGTGGTTCAAGAAGGGCAAAGAACTGGAACACACATTCTTTTCCACCTTGATTGCTTTTTGTATGTAGTGTGCCCGAGAATGTAGGCGGCAGTTTACAGCCTCGGGCTTAACAGGGGAAAAAAAGAAGTGAGTGCCAGCCAATAAGATGGCCTGCCTTTAAGTGTTGAAGGCTCAGCGTAGATTTGCCGATTCAGTCAATAAAAGCAAGTTAGGATAGGAAGCAACTGCTAACCCTAGACAGAGTCAGAGTAAAAGGCCAGTAAAACAGCACATGTTCCGTGAGACAGAATGGCTTGCTTGATCTCCGGCAAGCTGAAGGATGGCTTCCACAAAGGTGGTTTTCCAGCTGGCCAACTGGTAAATCTGAACTGTATTTTCATACCCATAGATTCCATCAGTTCTACCTTTTGCTTCTTTCAAACATACTTTTTTTTTAAAAAACTTCTAGATTATTGTTTCTTAACCTTGCTTCATGGAGTAAAGTCGTGTGTGTGTGTGTGTGTGTGTGTGTGTGTGTGTGTGTAATTTTTTAATTGAGTACAATTCAGGCTTTGTCAGGCTTTGTTGTTTCCTTCTGTCTCAGTTTCCACAGCTGAAAATGTATTTAATTTTATCAACCCCATTAACTTGTTGGAAGGATTTGTGTGATCCTCAGTGGAGGGGAGATAGATTTTTTTTTTGATCCCCAGGAACATTTGTGAATATGTAGTTTCTTTTGATTGCTTCCAGGGGTAAGCCAATGGCATCTGATTGGTGGATTCCAGAGCTGCTGCTAGCTAAATTTCCTATGATATACAACACAAAAAATGCTTCGGTTTAGAAAAATATTGATAGTGCCCCAAATGAGAAGTCCCTACCTGAACCAATATATAATTCCTGGTCAGTGAGCCCGAGATAGTAGGGCTATTAATGAAGAACTTAAAACTCGAGTCTTCCCAAATACATTTGCTGCTTTAAGAAAAGGATTTGGTCATGCAAGAGGTGAAATGGCATAATAGATAAACAAGCTGAGTGTGGTGGCACATGCCTTTAAGACGGGTGGATCCCTGAGTTCAATGCCAGCCTGGTCCACAGAGCAAGGACAGCCAGGGCTACACAGAGAAATTCTGTATCAAAAAAAGAAAGAAAGAAAAAGAAAGAAAAAAAAAGAAGGAAGGAGATGGATTGTAGAGTTAATCTTTGCACCAGAGACTGCCCCTTCACCTTCCTGTCCATTCATTGTACAGAACATAGTATTACACTTCACTCTCTCTTCCCTTCCTGTCCTTCACCATCTTGGAAACATTATCTTATGATGCTTCCTCCTTCAACACCAGTGCTCCTGAAGAGTTTGGGATTTTATGTGCTACGTAGCCTTTGCCATTACAATCCAGCCTTTTTATTTTTTAGGAGTACTGTTTTATTGCTAGAGATCTCATCTTAGAGAACATTGATTACAAAGACTAATGACATGGGCAAATTTGATCATTTATATTGTAGAACTTCTAAACCTATGCCTGTTTGGGTATTTTGTGTAGTGGGATCTGGGTAGAGGAACATGGGTAGGCAAGAACTGAAGGAGTACTAAATTCTCTGTGTTTTACTACTTTAAATACAGTCAAATAAAAGAATTGATTTTAAATTAGTTTTTGTATTAGTTACTTTTTGTTGCTGTGATAAAAAACACCAGGGACAAAAGTGACTAATGGAAGAAAGAGTTTATTTTCGCTTATGGTTCCAGAAGGAGAGTCCATAATGCTGGGGAAGGTAGGGCAGTAGGCAGCTGGAGCAGAAAACAGGGAGATAGGGTGAGCTGGAAGTGAGGTTAAGCTATGAATTCTCAAAGCCCTCAGCTGATGATGTATTTCCTCCAGCAAGATCTCAGTTGCAGGTTCCTTCCAAGTAGTGCCGTCATTCTGGGTCCAAATGTTCAAATACCCAAGTTTATGGGGCATTTCTCATTCAAACCACTACATTCTGCTCCCTGGCCCCAAGAGGCTTATTGCCATGTCAAAACACAGTTGCATTTACTACAACTTTTAAAGTTCTCATGGTCCTTTGTTAGCTCAACAGTGTTTAAAAGTCTAAAGTTTCTTCTAAGACTCATCAATCTCTTAACTGTGCGACCCTGCCATAAGATTTTTAAAAATTGCATATTTTCAATATACGATGGTACAGCCATAAATTCCCATCCCAGAAGGGAGGGATGGGGGCATAGTGAGAAAATACTAGCCCAAAACCCAGGGCACAAAAATCTTGTAGCTCTGTGTCCAGTGTCTGAGAGTTTAGTATCAAAAGGGCTTTGTTGCCTATAACATACATCCTCCTCTTGGTGTACCACCTCCTGTATGCAGTTCTCCTTGGCAGATATGGCTTGGACATCTCAGGTATCTTGGAGTCTTCACCCACAATGGGCCCTCAGAGTGCCTAGCCCTCTCAACTTCCCTGTAGTTAGAGTTTTCCTGCCTGGCCCAGTCAGGACAAATCTCTCTTACCCGCCAGTCCCACAGTCGCTCAGACCCAACCAAGAAAGCACACAGAGACTTACATTGTTTACAAACTGTATGGCCGTGGCAGGCTGCTTATTATCTACTTCTTCTATCTTAAATTAACCCATTTCTGTTAGTCTATACTTTGCCACATGGCTTGTGGCTTACCAGTGTCTTTACATGTTGCTTCTCATGGCAGCGGCTGGCAGTGTTTCTCTCCAGCCTTCTACTTCCCAGAATTCTCTTCTCTCTTGTCCCGCCTATACTTCCTGCCTGGCCACTGGCCAATCAGAACTTTATTTACACAGAGCGATATCCACAGCACTTCCCTACTATGTGTTGCCTGGCCTCAGTGGCTCAGAAACCGTAGAGGAAGAATTCGTGACTCCCTCACTCTTACATTCTTTGTGCCTCCAAAGGCACACATAGAGGACACCACCAAGTTTGGCTGCCGTCTTTGGATGAAGCCTTTACCCTCTTGATGACATTAGCAACGACTTTTATATGTTGAAGTAATTGTTTTCTATGAGCAAATTTCCCCTTAGGCTTTCTCCCTGTGTATGTTGGAAGTGTGGCCACACAGAATCCTCCCACTAGAGCCCCGTGCCCCTTGTGTGAAGGCCTCCCTCCCCTTAGTGCTAATCTCTCTAACAGTTGCAGCCTCACTTTCAACACAAGCCTTGGCTGCAAATTTTCTCTCCAAACTGTGTATTTTCAGAATTTCTCTCTGCCCCACATCTTCCTTTTTTTTTAATGAGTTTTTATTACTACTATTATTTTTTATTACACCCTGACCACAGTTTCCCCTCCCTCCTTTCTTCCCAGTCCCAGCCCCATCTACTCCTCTGTTCCTATTTCAGAAAAGGGTAGACCTCCCATGGTTATCAACCAAACATGGCATATCAAGGTGCAGTAAAACTAGGCACCTCTCCTCCTATTAAAGCTGAACAACGCAACCCCAGTATGAGGGGCAGGGTCCTAAAAGCCAGCAAACGAGTCAGAGACAGCCCTTTCTCCTACTGTTAGGAGTCTCACGAGAAGACAAAGCTTGTTTCTTTTCATTGAAGAATTATATGAATTATTAGTAATCACAATACCACTGACGCAGTATTATGCTATCTTGAAATTTCCTCTGCCAAGGAAATTTCTTATTAATTTAGGCTTGGGCAAGTTCTTAGGGCATGGGAAGAAGACAGCTATAAGTTTGCCAAAATATCACAGGAATGCTCTTAGCCCAGCTACTAATAGTGACCTTGTTCTCTGAACTCTCTTGAGCCAGCCTTCTGTAGTCCACATTATTCTTGTCACTAATGTCTTCCAGGCTCACATTAGGAAGGCCCTTAAATCTCTGCTTATATCATTCTACTACTTTTCTAAACATCCAGAGTTCCAGTCTTCTACATTTTTTCCAAAAAAAAAAAAAAAAAAATGTCAGGTTCTTCGCAGCAGTAACCTGTGTCTCCAGATACCAACTTCTGCATTACTTTTTGTTGCTCTGCTAAAACACTATGAACAAAAGTGACCTGTGGAAGGAACAGTTTATTTGGGCTTATTAGTTCCAGAGGGAGAGGCCATAATGGCAGAAGTGTGAACTATAAATGAGGCAAGACTATAAACTCTCAGAACCAGCCTCCAATAATGTATTTCCTCTACTTCTTAAAAATTCCATAACCTCCCTAAACACAATGCCAGTAACCAGGGAGCAGGTCTCGGATTACATGAGCCTGGGGCGGGGGGGGGGGGGGGACATTTCTCTCTCAAACCACCACCACGGCATCCCCAGGTACAATATTTATATTTCTCCATTTTCCTGTTGAATCTTTTCTTCCCAAATAAATCCTCCCTGCTTTTGTGCCACATGTTATTATATAACCTCCCTTCCCTATTAAGATCTTTCCCCTACTTTTCAAGGTTCCTTTTCTATTTTTGTGACCTATACAGACATAAAATTATATCTAGATTATACATATGAACAAACATATTTGATATTTGCAACTTGCTTCTTTCTCTTAGCATAATGGTGTCCAGTTCCATCCATTTTCTTGCAAGATATGACTTCATTTTTATAAATGTACACTATTTATCCATTTATCTGGTGATGGACATCTAAATTGGTTCCATATCTTAGCTATTGTGAACATTACAGCAATAAATATGGATGTTCAGGTATCTGTGTAGCATGTTGACTTAGAATCCTTCCATATGTACTCAGAAGTGGTGTATCTGTATCATAAGTAGTTCTAATTGTAGTTTTTGAAGTACCTACACAGGGACTTCTGTAGTGTCTTCTCCAGTTTACATCTGCACCAGCAGTGCAAGAGTTATTGCTGGCATTTGTTGCATTTGTTCTCTTAGTGAATGCCATTCTGATAAAAGATGGATTCTCAGAGCCATTTTAATTTTCATTTCCTTGGTATCTTAGGATGTAGAACACTTTCAAATATATATTGGCCATTTTTATTTAAGAACTGTCATGTCAGTTCATTAACCCATTCGCTGACTGGATGATTTGGATTTTGGTGTTTAGTTTTTCCAATTCTTTACATATGCTAGATATCAGTGCCTCTCTGATGTATAGCTGCCTGTCTGATGTATAGCTGGTGATGGTTGCCTTTGCTGTTGTAGAGGTTTCTTATTTCTATTTATCAGTTCTTTGGATTATTTCTTGTGCTATAGATCTTTTCAGAAAGTCTTCCTTTGTGCCTATATAATTTTAAGTATATTTCTTATGTTTTTCTCTAGCATTTTCAAATTTTCAGGTCTTTGATTCACTTTGAATTGTTGCCGCATGCAAGGGTAGAGTGATGGATCTCATATGATTATCTACATGTAGATATCCAGTTTTCCCAGCACCAGTGTGTGTTTTTGTCACCTTCACATGTTGCCTATAAGTTCGTTAGATGTAGGCATATGATCTTGAAATATGTTCTTTTTATTCCAAATTTGTTTGTGACTTTTTTGTTTGTTTTGTTTTTGTTTTTTGAGACAGGGTTTCTCTGTGTGGTTTTGGTTCCTGTCCTGGATCTCGCTCTGTAGACCAGGCTGACCTCGAACTCACAGAGATCTGCATAGCTCTACTTCCCGTGTACTGGGATTAAAGGCATGCGCTACCACCACCTGGTTGTTTGTGACTTTTATTGTGAAGGGATAGTGAACTTTGTCAGGATTTTTTTTTTCCCTGTCTGCTGATGTGATCATATGATTTATGTCCTTAACTTGATTTCTTATATTTATTGTATATATCGATCCAGCTTTGCCTTCCTAGGCTGAAATCAACTTGGTCATGATATATGATTTTAATGTGTTCTTCAAATTTTTTTTCTAAATTTTATGTGTATGAATGTTTTACTTGTATGCACACTGTGTGTGTACTTTGTGCCTACAGAGATCTGGTTCCCTAGAACTGGAGTTACAGAAAGCTGTGATCCATCATGTAGAGCAGTGGTTCCCAACCTTGCTAATCCATCCTTTGTACAGTCAGTTCTTCATGTTGTGGTGACCCTCCCAACTATAAAATTATTTCTTTGCTACTTCATAACTGCAATTTTGCTGTTATGAATTATAGTGTAAATATCTGATATGCAGAATATCTGATATGTGACCCGAGTGGGGTCACATCCCACAGGTTAAGAAACATTGATGTAGCTGCTGTGACCCAAACCTAGGTCTTCTGCAAGAATAGTGAGTGCTCTTAACCACTGACTCGCTGCTCCGGTTCCCTTACTGTGGTCTTAAGTAAGAGTTACAAAAAAATTTGTCAAAAAGTTTTTTGTTTGTGTTCATCAGCGAAATTGTCCTACCACCTGTCTTTCTTTTTCTCTGTGTCTTTATCTGATTTGGTCATCGTGGTAATATTAGCTTTGTAGAATGAGTTTGATGGTGCTCCTTTTCATCTTATCTTGTGTAATTGAAGGAGCATTGCTGTCCTACAGTTTGAGGAGTATTGGTCTTCTACAATTTAAGGAGCATTGCCATTTTACAGTTTGACGAGAATTGCTGTTAGCTCTTTCTCAAAGGTTTGGCAGAGCCTGACATTGGTTCTGGGCTTTTTACTTCATGAAAAGCTTTTGATTACTGCTTCAGCCTGGTTATTTGATAGGGATCTGTTTAAGTTGTTTATAACATCTTATTTAATAAAATTAATGCTATTAGTAGGTTGTGTGTCTATAAATTTATACATTTCTTATAGATTATGTAGGTTTGGTGGACGTAAATTTCACAATACTTCCCAATGAGCCTCTGAATTTCATTGGAATTTGTTATAATGGTTTCTCTTCATCTCTAATTTCATTAAGTTGGGTCTTTCTCAATTGGTTAATTTCTCTAGGAGGTTGTCAACCTCCTTTATTTTCTCAAAGAACCATCTTTTTCTTGTTCTTATTTTTATGGCCTCAGTGTACATCAGTGTGTTATTTATTTAAGATACCTTTTTCTGGTTTGTAAGCACTCATAGCTGTAAACTGGACTTAGGAATGCCTTAGTATCACAAAAATTCTAGGAAGTTGTGTTTTTAATTTTTATTTCTTCTAGAATTATTTTAATTTTTAATAATTTTTGATCCTCAGTGACCCACTGGTCATCAAGAATGTATTGTTCAATCTTTAAGTATTTGAGTAGTTTCTGAGCTTCTCTTGTCTTTGATGTCTAGTTTTAGTTCACTGTTGCCTGACAAGATCCAAAAATTACTTCTGTTCTTTCATGTTTAAGATTTGCTCTGTGACCTAGAATGTCATCTACTTTAGTGATTGGTGACATGAATTGTGGAAAAGAATGTGTATTCTGTTTCTGTTGGATGGAATATTCTCTAGATATTTATTAATTCTATTTGATTGATGATGTAGTTTAGCTGAAGTATCTTCAATGACACTTAGTGCATATATACTTGAAATGATTATATCTTCTTGACCAATTATTCCCTTTTGTTGTATAGCAGTTTCTTCCAACTGAATTGCAACTTTAATACCCCTGAACCTGGCCACCTGTTTGCCTTTCACTTCTGTAGATTCAGAAAGCTTTGATGCTCCAGCCAAACATGTAAGACATCCATATCCTTCCAGCAGGAAGATCAGTACTTAGGGGGCTTGGAAAGTACAAATCCTTTGCCTGTAGAGTGTTATGGTTGCTTCCTTACTCCCACTGCATTTGGGAGCCACCTTTCAGGTTGACCGTTGCTGCCCCAGAGCAGGGTATATAATCTGAGGAGTTTGGGGAAGACGGGAGGACCTGCCCAGCTGATGGACTGTAAAGTGCAGTGGATCTGCCAACCACACTTAGCTTTACAGGGTAGCTGGCCTTCTCTTTCCTCCAGGGGCTCTAGTTTACCTTTTAGATAAGACTTCTGCTTCCTGACTGCTTGCTGGGGATCCCCATGGGTGAAGCTGTATTAAGTTTGCCTTGCTTCTTTTCTATGCATTGCCCATTCTTTTCTTAGTGCTCTTATATCATCACGTGTACATTTCTGAAGCTCTTTTTTGTTTTTGGAATAGAGTCCATTCTGGCACTAATTTTCCTTCTTAGCGTGTCCCATGTAGGCAGTTTCTAGCCCACCATCTTCGCTGGAGGATCTTAAGCTGAAGTTATACTGCCCTCTGGAAATCATCATCTGACACATAGCCTGTCCAGAGAAGTGGATTAGTCAGCTTCTGAAAACCCAACAGTGACAGTACTAGGACGTTCCAACAATACAGATGACTCTGCCTTGGGGCTTTGTTGATGGCCCTGAGCAGCTAGAGCAAAGAAGTCTGCCTGTGGTTGTTCTGTTTTATCGTTTGGTATACTGAATGGAGAGGTAAAACGTTTTCCTTATTGTTTGACCATAATTTTTTGCTTCAGAAGACAGTTTGGGCAACATTATCTCAGTTTTTAATTTTCTGTGTCACAATTTACTTTTATTAAATCCCACCATCTTCAAAGCAATCTACCAAGTGATATAAGGAGATACAAAGAGCAGGACACACCAGGCGGTGGTGGCACACACCTTTAATCCCAGCAATAGGGAGGCAGAGGCAAGTGGATCTTTGTGAGTTCGAGGCCAGCCTGGTCTACCGAGCGAGATCCAGGAAAGGCTCAAAGCTACACAGAGAAACCCTATCTTGGAAAAAAACAAAACAAAACAAAAAAACAAACAAACAAACAAAAAGCAGGACACTACCCTTCCCCTACTAAGACTAATTCTAATGGGGAAAGTGGAATATACCCAGTTTTCTAAGCAAGGCACAAAGTAGAAAAGAGAGCATTAAAGGGAAAAAAAGAGCATACTATTAACCGAGATGTAAAAGTGTGAGAAACCTTTCCTGCACTGTGAAATATGTCATACGCAGGAAATACTTATTTTAGTTCACCCCCCCACACACACAGGAAACATAGAAAATCATTACAAGAGTTCATGGTGAGAGAATCTGCTCTTGGAAGCTAGGAAGCAAAGAGTAGAAGCGGAAAGATTGGGTCCCAGTAGCCTTCAGGGGCACCACAAACAACTTCCTTAGGGTTCTGCTATAGATGTAACCATCTTGTTAAATAAGAAACACAGAACTAATTGCAGAGTTAAAAACCATGAGGTCAGAGCTATCTTCCAGTAGGCCACAGGCTGAGGATAAAAGTTTCAACACATGGACCTTTGTGGGATGTACAGGATCCAAACTGTAGCATTGCATCCCTGGCCTCCACAGTCACATGGCCATCTCAAACTATGAAGTGCCTTCAGCCCATCCCCAAGAATCCCCAAATTTTAACTATTCTGTTATTGTTTGAAGTCTCATGAGAGTCAAGGCAAACATATAGGTGTGAAACACTGGAGAGAAGAACTGAAAACCAAGTTACATAATTTCTAAGTGCAATAGTATGGAGTAAGCATTTCTTTTCTAAAAGGGAGGAATAGGAATACAGAAAGAATTAAGGTAAGACTGAAACCCAACAAAGCCAACATTAGATCCTGGTACTCCACACCTGGCATCCTGGACACACTATGGGATTCGATAGCCCTAGGGATTGGGAAGCTCTTTCCCCACAGACTGCTGGGGACAGTCCAGATAGTCATTCAGGTGGGCTGGCTCTACTCACTGTCTGTAGTTTCCCTACATGTTTTTCTTCCCATGTTTCCAGCATCTTTAACTTCTTTTTATGTATGGTCCCTTGGGTATGCAATAATACTGGTGTGTGTGTGTGTGTGTGTGTGTGTGTGTGTGTGTGTGTGTGTGTGTGTGTGTGTGTGTGTGTGTGTGTGTGTGTGTGTGTGTGTGTGTGTGTGTGTGTGTGTGTGTGTGTGTGTGTTGTGACCCTGTGTGAGTGCAGGGGAGTTATGTGAATTTGCTAGCATATTATTATTTAACTTAAATTAGCACATAAATGAAAGGGTATTAGGTTTAGCCATAATTTTCAGAGATACAAACTAAGCCTATAATAACCAAAAGGTTTACTTGAGGTTAAAATGTGGGATACTGGGAGTTGGCCCTAGGTTTATCTTAGAAGCCTAAACTCTGTCTCTTACTGAGGACAGAGAGAGACTTGGGAGTTGTAAGCATAGAATGCACATTAACCACATGTGACCCATGAGATTAAGAGAGAAATTGGGCATATCAGATAATATGGCCTCAAACAAATGTTAGAAGCCCCTGTGCCACCCCTGGCATCTTGACCAGATGTGTTTGTTCTCATGTTTGCTAAGCTCTTTCTGCTTCCTGAAACCTGTCATTGATGCTGTGTCACCTTTTCATTGTCATCATTGCCATTTAAGTGCTCATTTCCTTATGACCGTTTGTGACCACTTCCCCTTTTCTCTTTGGAAAATCCCAACTCTGGGTAAAACAAACTCTTTATCTATTTCTTGCCTGAACCTGAGCAGCTCAACAGCTGAAAAATGCACGCCTGTGTGAATTGGTCTTACATTGCATTAAAAACCACAGACCTCCAATAGAAATTAAACAAAATTAATTAGTCCTGCTAAGTACTCCTAATAAACTTGGTTTTTGCTTTCCAGAATAACTGCTTTACTTCCCTTTTCTCACATCTACATACTATCCCCTTCTTCAATTTTTGCTCATAACTTCACTTTATATTTAAAGGGTAAGTTCCAGCTGAGAAAGCTGGAACATGGATCCTCTCTCTTTCCAGTCCTCAGATCAACCCTTGTGTTTGTTTTCCCATGGAAGCTGGCTCCTCCTTCCTATGTAAGACAAAATTGTCCTGGGGTTCAAATCCCGTTCCCCTTTTGGCTTCTTGGGAATTTTGCTGTCTCTAGCTGTGGTATCCCTACCCTCTCCATCACTGTGACTTGCTTTCTAATTTGTATGCTTTCTCCTTTATATCTGAGACTTGTCTGTATGTTCTGTCTTCATCGTTTATTGCCTCTCAACCTTCTTGTGTTTCTGTCCCCACCCCTCATTTGCTGAGAAACTCTTTTTAGTAGCAAATCATTTCATACAGTTAAATCACAGTGTCATCTCTACTTCGTCCACGTCTTACTTACTTGGGAATGCCTCCCTGTTGAGAACTGCCACGGTTTCCTTCCTGACACGCAGGTCCTGTTCTCAGCGTCCTTTTCTGGATGCTCCTCTTGTACTTGCCCTTTTCCTCCAGCCATTTTGCCTGGGCCAGGAATCTGCACCAGTCCTATGGTTTTAGATGCTGTTCTCTTTTATGCCAGTGACTCTCAAGGCTTCTTATCCCAGGCTTACCCACTTAAAATTGAGTTTGATGTAAGAAATGTCACATAACCAAAATAGGGCCTGGACTTTGACTGCATGGAAAACTGTTCCTCCTGTCATTGGCACCTTGATTTAATCAAAACCATCCTCTAGATTGGAGGACCTCTTCAACTAATACATAGAAATTTTTGATTGCTTTTAAATTGTTTCCCTGGTTGCTTTTACATTGTTTCTTACAAGGTGGAGCATCTTGATGTCCTTATATAATGTGTATGGTTCTGTCTTCAATATTGGCTTCCATAAGTTTTAGAGGCATGGCAGTCATGGTACTGGAGAAGTAACTGAGAGCTACATCCTGATCTGTAGGCAGGGGCCAGGGTGTGGGTGTGGGACTGAGCTTGGCTTGGGCTTTTGAAACCTCAAAGCCCAGTAACATGCCTGCTCCAACAAGGCCATGCCTCCTAATCCTTTCCACAGTTGTACTTCCTGGTAACTAAGCATTAAAATACATGAGCTTGTGTGCTGTGGATATCGCTCTGTGTAAATAAATTTCTGATTGGCCAGTGGCCAGGCAGGAAGTATAGGCGGGACAAGAGAGAAGAGAATTCTGGGAAGTAGAAGGTTGGAGAGAGACACCGCCTACCGCTGCCATGAAAAGCAACATGTAAAGACACTGGTAAGCCACAAGGCATGTGGCAAAGTATAGACTAACAGAAATGGGTTAATTTAAGATAGAAGAAGCAGATAACAAGAAGCCTGCCACGGCCATACAGTTTGTAAACAATGTAAGTTTCTGTGTGCTTTCTTGGTTGGGTCTGAGCGACTGTGGGACTGGCGGGTAAGAGAGATTTGTCCTGACTGGGCCAGGCAGGAAAACTCCAACTACACTTGTGGGAGCCATTTTTATTCAAACCACCACAGTTACCATTCCAAACTGGCTACTAGTGTAAGGAAATAGCTTCCTTCATTACTGGGCTTCTTATTCTTGGGCTATAAGGTACTTGTAAAAATACTAAAGTAGTATGTTGGTGGGAAGAAGGGACTGTAGGGTAAATATGGTGCTATCTTTCTAGTATTTAGAAGTCTGGGGCTCTTAAGAAATTTTATGAATAGCAGGATAAAATGAGAACATCCATGAACATAATATGACCTGAATCTCTAGTCATGTGAAGAGGGGAGAGAAGGAGAAAAGAAAGAAATGGAGTTACATGTGGTGAGGTAGAAGACAAGAGGCTAGGGAGAGGGCCAGACTTGTCTTTTTATCACCCAGCACTTGTGGGATTAATCACTGTCACCAAGACCGACTCCCCACAAGAGTCACCTCTCTTAAAGGTTGTGTTCCCCAATTCCATTATATTGGGGAATGAAGTTATGACAAACCACACCAAAATCATAACATACCTTTTTGTAATGCTTAGTAGGGGGTTGTTGGTACTTTATGGTGTAGTGGAATGCACTAAAAAATTCAAGTATCACATTGGTGATTCTGCTATCCTACAATTTTAGTAGAAAATAGGCTGAGGGGGAAAAGTCCCATAATTATTAAATAGAAAGCATTTTCTTTTTTGCCCATGAATGTTAAATACATAATAAGCATCTCAGATCAAAGTTGTAGTCTCCATGACCAGCTCTTTCAGGTAGCATCTCTGTCATAGGAGAAAAGCATGGTCAAGAGAAGCATTGTTTTATACGCCTAAGTGTGCTCTCCTTACCCCTACTTCTTACGCCTATACTTGAAAGGGATGATTTGTTTGCTCTAAACAAAATCATATTGGGAATCCAGTTATGACGGTTGCTCTGTACTAAAAGTAATGTTTCTTTTTTTTCAAAGGTACGTCAGCCTGTTGTATGCACCAACAACCATGTGTTTTGTTCCATTTGTATCGACTTGTGGTTGAAGAATAACAGCCAGTGTCCAGCTTGCAGAGTCCCTATCACTCCAGAAAATCCTTGCAAAGAGATTATTGGTAAGGATCTATTTTATATGTGAATAAGATAGATTAAAGACAGTTTATAAGCAGTGTTTGTTTAGGGGAAGACTGATAAGTTTTCATTGTTACCGATCAACATTATATTGAGTTTCTTAGTAATTATATATAATATGTGTGCAAAAGACTGTGAAAGGCCACATGCTTATATTAGAGACTGCATGTGAACAGAAATATTAATGGTTTAAAGTCATAGGTGCTAGAAGAGAAAATAAAGGGCTAGAGAGTGTTGAAAGAAGGTGAGGAACTCTGAGAAGGCTTGATGCAGTTGGTGACATTTAGGTTTTGAGCAAGGAAGTACTGTGCCCCAAGTGTGCTCTAGGAATGTTGCCTGGGTGGTGGTGTGTGGCCCGCACTATAGAGGCAAGACAAAATTTAGATAGTCAGATTGGAGACTCTGGTCCAGTTAAGAATAATATGAAGCTAATTAAGGTTTAAAAAAAGAAAATTAGTGCCACATTAGGAGAGGCAAGAGGAGTTTCAAACAGGAGCTAGGAGAATAACAGGTTCAGAGAGACTCCACTGTCTTCAATATTCAATACTGTTGTGATGGAAATGGAAAGGAAGATAGATGACAGAGAGCAAAAGACTGAGTGGGACTTTGGGATCCAAGCTTGCTGCAAAGCTGCTTTTATGGCCATGGGTGAAGTCTTGCGGAAGGTTTCTTCTCTGCTACTTACAGTCTATGGGTTAAACTTTCTATACTTAGACTTACTTAATGTTAGCAAGGAGTCAGGTCTTTGTGTAAGATGAGAGCATTGATAATTAAAGTAATTTGATGCTTTTCTTTAGCTTTTCATCACATCTCTTGCTGCTTTATTCATTGTAGTTGGAAGTTTTTCTGTGTCCCAGCCTGCCAGTGGTCGGGACAAATCTCTGCCACTCACATCCCCCAAGTAAACACATAGAAGCTTCTATTAATTATAACTGCCCAGCCATTAGCTCAGACTTATTACTGACTAGCTCTTACACATAAATTAACCCATAATTCTTATTTATGTCACGTAGCTTGGTATCTTTTCTCAGACATTCACATCTTGCTTCCTCTGCATCTGGCTGGCAACTCCTGACCCTGCTCTTCCTCTTCCCAGCATTCCTTTAGTCTGCTCGCCCCACCTATACTTCCTGCCAGTGTACAAAAGCATTATCCCACAGCATTTCCCCTTTTCTGTCTAAACAAAAAGGAAGATTTTAACCTTAACATAGTAAAATTATATATAATAGAACAGTTATCAAGCAAGAATTATAGTTATAATATCTAGTCTATTTGTATTTCGCAAAATTAAAGAAAATATTCTATCCTATATTTGTGAGTCTAAAGTTTCATGTCTAATTTATCTTTTATCATAACCAAGGAAAATTGTAATTATAACTATCTGGTCTTCAACTACACCAAAGACCTCAGAAGGATATATTACTTAAGTAAACAGGAAGAGCATTATAAGCAATTTTTTTTTTAAAGTTCTGGAAAGGACAGAGACAGCTAGCTACCTGGACAGTTACCCAAAGTTCTTCTGCAATGTTGGGGCATTCATTCTTCAGCCTACATGCCTAGAATCTCTCAGTCACTTTTCTCTGTGTTCTGTAGAGTATCTGGCAGGCTCTTCTGTAAAGCAGGAACCTGAAGGACCATCTTGCCTTGTAAAGTTCAGTGGTCACCTTCCTATGGGTCCTGCATGCCCAGTTGATACAACATTTTGTCAAGCAGTCCAGACAAGAACAGTTTCTTGCCCAAATGGCTATTTTTGCTAGAAAAAGATAAACTCCATATGTAGTGTCTTCAATGTCCATCTTTATCTTTGAAGTAAATTGGTGCTGCCAGGAGCAGACCTACCTCACTGTCCAAAAAGTCTGTTTTTAAAACATTTTAAATACCGTATTCTGTAGATCTTTGAAGTGTTTGGATATTACCTATCTAATTGAAATATATATATGTATACTTAGAAAACTTAACATGAGTACAAGTTTGATTATCATAGAATACTAATTATTAATCTGTATTTCTTAATTATCTATTACAATTTAAATGAGCTGCACAAATATAATACCTTAAACAAGAATAGAACTATATATACAGTATAATAAAATTAACTTTAAATTTGTATCAATAAACTAAAATCTATATCAATGTAAAACATTTAAACAAGTTGCTCTTTAAAAGTAGGTTCAACAATCCATCCTTTTATCCTATGATACCTATATCCTATATTTCTATATCATGTTCCCCTGTCGTCTTTTAGAAAGAGATTGACTATGACCAATAACAATTTATAACCAACAACCTAAACAAAGACAAACATCCATAATCTATTTTTTGGGAGTGTGGGTGTAGTTTTCTAGGCTACTTCCTGCTGATATAGGGCATTGTATTCTTATGGGGATACAAAGAAAATTTTAGAATTATGGTCAACCTGACTGGAGCAGTCTGTGAGGCTGTATTCTCTGAGCCAGTTGCCTTGAACCTGTTTTTGGATATTGGATCATCTCAGCCATGGTGTCATTGGAGACCTTTCAGGGGTCTTGGCTGGTCAAACCTGATGTATCTTAATCTGGAACAAATCCACAGCCTCTGGCTTCCTGTGAAAACAAAAGCAGAGCCTCCTTTCCAAAGCAACATATGCTTAGACATAAATTTTGAAGTTGAGATACCTTTAAAATATACATATTGGTTTAATTCAGCAGCCTTTATAATCAGATGTCTCTCTCCAGTTAAAAATCCAAAAGGCAATATAATCCATACTCTGTGTGTGATTTCCATCTTTACGTGGCTTATTTTTTATATTACTTTTACTGTCTCTTTAAAAGACTTTATTTTTTTTTAATTTCATATTTCTTGAATATAGGTCTATATTTTTTTTTCTCTCTCTTTCACGCCTACATACATTTTACACATAGTGTAAACCATTCAAAGTCTTATTCCATCTGAATCTGCCTTACTGTGAATGTATTGCTTTAAACTCCAGCATTACTAGGACTGAAACAGCAGCTTTGGCTGCTGGCTCCACCCACCTCAGCTTCCCCACATGTTGGAACTACATTCACAGCCAGCTTTGGGAGAACCATGCTCACTGCCAGACTCTGGGAGGCAGTGGGTCTGTGCCTCCCAGAATAAAGCAGTGTGTAACCCAAAACCCTTTTTTTTTTTTTTTTTTTTTTTTGTAATAGCAAAAGCTAAATCTGCCACGCAGTGCACACAGATGCCTCTGTTTGCCATGGGAATAAGTCATGCTGCACTCCAGCCCACACACCACTGTGAACCTGCCATACTGTAGCTCACAGCTTGCCTGAGAGACACAACTAGGAAGCTGTTCTTAGCTCCGTTTTAGAATCTTTTTTTTAAAGCTTTCTCAGGTTTTAGGTGGAAACTCCTGCTCCTCATTTTGGCACTATATGTAGTTGGAAGTTTTCCTGTGTCCTGCCTGCCAGTGGTCGGGACAAATCTTTCTCACTCACATCCCCCAAGTAAACACACAGAGGCTTCTATTAATTATAACTGCTCCACCATTAGCTCAGACTAGCTCTTACACTTGAATTAACCCATAATTCTTATTTATGTCACCTAGCTTGGTATCTTTTCTCAGACATTCACATCTTGCTTCCTCTGCATCTGGCTGGCGACTCCCGACTCTGCTCTTCCTCTTCCCAGCATTCCTTTAGTCTGCTCGCCCCACCTATACTTCCTGCCTGGCTACTGGCCAATCAGCGTTTTATTAAACCAATAAAAAAACCTACAAAAGCATTATCCCACAGCAATTCATTCCTATGTAAATAATATGAATGAACTTTCTGAAATGAAATAGTCCATTTATCCTTGTGCTTGTATAGACTGTCCTGAAAAGGAACATCTATAAAATGTCTTGGCTATCAAGTTGCTAACTACAAAGATGTAACCACAGTATTAGTTCACAGCTCTCTGAAAGAATTCATATTGGGTGTATTTCCCACAAATTGGGCTACACAGCTAATGCTGGCACTCAGTCCTATGTAACTGGGTCATTAGAATCAGTGAGAATTGTGTCACTAGTACCCAGATTTGTTTTAATTAACAATTGTTTTCAGATTTGCGATATTCAAAATTGATAAATTAATCCTATGTAGCCCTTTCTTCCCTTGACTTTGCAATGGTAAGCTGTTTAGGTAAGTAAACACAACACTGAAGGTATTTCTTCGGGTGTTGTTGATATCTTCCCCCCTCAGGATTAAAGTAAAGAAAGGCCTAATGGTAACCACCCCACCCCCCATGATCCCAAAGTCCCACTCAGTCTTTTGCTCTCTGTCATCTATCTTCCTTTCCATTTCCATCACAAACAGTATTGAAGACAGTTTCCCCTAACTTTAGACCACTACAACTATTTAAGTTTCCTAAAAGGTGCTGTGTACCTGTGGCTAATTATAGGCTCACTTTTAATGTTTACTTAAGATAAACAAAAATTTACCCCTAAAGTACAAACAAAGCACCAGGAGTCTCTCTGAACCTGTTATTCTCCTAGCTCCTGTTTGAAACTTCTCTTGCCTCTCCTAATGTGGCACTAATTTTCTTTATTAAAATTTTATTAGCTTCACATTATTCTTAACTGGACCAGAGTCTCCAATCTACCTATTCAAATTTTATTTCTGGGAAGTTGTATAATGCAATATGGAAAAAAAAAGTTCATTTTCATTTTGCCCAAACCAAGCAAAACTGAGGATATTTGCCCTCCAGGAGGAACAGGTGAAAGTGAACCTATGCTGAGCCCTACAGTCAGGAAGCACCTTCGGAGAACAAGACTCGAGCTACTCCACAAAGAGTATGAGGTAACTAAAACTGCTTTAACATGATTTCACAGTTGACTTAGGTCAACCGGTCTGAGACCCACATCCTGTGAACCTTTGCTCTTTTTATTTTCCTTGGGTCTTTTCTCTGTGAAGCAGTCTTGGCTGTCCTGGAACTCACTCTGTAGACCAGGCTGGTGAGAAATGGTTTTATTTAAGTAAGGACTAGGATTTTATAGAATAGGAAAAAATGGAAACATTTTCCCTTTTTCTTTTCCTTCTTTAAAATTATTTTTAATTTGTGATTTTTATTTTATGTGTGTAAGTGTTTTGTTTGCATGTACGTCTATGCACCACTTGAATGCCTGGTATCTGAGGACAGGAGAAGGTGTTGAATCACCTGGGACTGCCATGTGGGTGCTGGGAATCAAACCCAGGTCCTTTAGAAGAGCAGCAGTGCTCTTAATCACTGAGCTGTCTCTCTGGCTCCTCCTTTTTAAAAGTGTGTGTGTGTGTGTGTGTGTGTGTGTGTGTGTGTGTGTGTGTTGGTCTGTTTAATACTTTGTGCCTCTTTGGCTCAATTAAAAAAAAAAAAAAAATGAGTGATTAGATTAAAGAAGCCCACTTAGGGAACTCAATTAATTTGTTACTGCTTATAGATTCAGTGGTTATTATAAACATGATGAATTCTGGTGCACTAAATAAATGTCATTTCATTGTTAGCCCAGGGATTTCAGTGTGAAGTATATCATTTCTGATTTTCATCTAAAGGTGAATGAACAGACTGATCTACTGTGAAGGTGGAATTTTTACCAATGAATGTATGCTGCTGGAATAAATATAATTTTGAATAGTAGACATTCAGCCCTGTTGTCATTTTCTCTTCACTAAAGGAGGGCTGGAGAGTTTCTAATATATACATCTCTATGTGCATGTGTGTATAGATTATATTTGATCTGGTTTTATAGAAAATATCCAACCCCTGTTTTTAGCAGTTGAAGAAAGGCTTTTTGTGGGGGTTGAGGAAACACATGTGCAGCAGACACACAAAAGAAAAGAGCTTCTGCAAAGCAGAGGGGTCTTGTGAAGCTAAAAGGTCAGTCTTTGCTCGAGGGCTGGGTGTTTTTAAGACTCTGAAGGGTCTTCATCCCCTAATTTAGGGTTGGTCAGTTTGAAGAAAGACAGAATGACTGATTGGCCCACAACCAATATTAATATAGTATGATAGAAAGTATCTTTAAATTAAACTCTGTACATGGAAACTACCTCAGCTGCCTCAAACATTTTAATACACTAGAGCGTAAGTGATGGAATAAATGTTCATTCCTACATGTTTCCACATTTGTGAATAGATGAATGCATGTTTATTAATTCATTGCTATAGTAATTTGAAGAATACAACTTCTTACACTGGGTATGGTGGCACATCCCTGTAATCCCAGCACTTGGGAGACAGGCAGGCAGATCTCTGGAGTTCAAGGTCTGCCTGATCTACTTAGTGAGTTCCAGCACAGCCAGGATTACATAGAGCAGTGATTCTCAACCTTCCTAATGCTGCGATCCTTTATTCCTCATATTGTGGTGCCCCAACCATAAAATTATTTTCATTGCTGCTTCATAGCTGAAATTTTGCTACTGTTATCAATCCCAATGTAAATATCTGATATGCAGGATATCTGATATGCAGCACTTATGAAGGAGTTGCTCAACATCAGGTTGGGAACCACTGACACAAAGACCTTGTCTGAAAACAAACAAATAGAACAAATAGTGGGCTCTGGAAGAACACAGTTTCTTTTAGAATGCTACTAAATGCATTATAATTTACTAGGAAATAGTACTGTAACAAATCTAAAATGCACTCTTCCATAATTAATAAATGCCATAGATAGATTTCATTAATCAGAGAGGTCATTGACTTAAGTCTGTTTTCTCTTGCTCTAAAGTCAGAACACCTTAACCTGGTTTATGTTTCTGCAAGCTAAAGTTAAGGCATTGTCACCATGATGATGGGAAAAGGACAAGAGAAGAAAGAGTACCAGAACTCTTTGTTTTTTTGTCAGGAACCCATTCATTGATAACCTGGGTATCAGTATTAACGCATTCATGAGGGCCTCATGGCCTAAACACATGTTGATATTTCCCCTTGTAATGGTCTCACAGTGACAGTTACATTTCAGTAGGAGATTGGGAGGGACATTCAGACAAGCACTGACATTTGGAGTTTATTTTCTGTTAGAATTTTTGACCATCTCAGATTAAGATGATCTGTGCATTATAGAAGAATAAATGCTATTCCACTGTGGCTGTGCTTCTTCCTCGGCATCGTTGGCTGCATTGGTCCATGAGAGTGGAGGGAGCAGAAGTGGAAACAAGGCTTAGACAGCTGTGGGTACGATGGAGACAGTCCTCCAGGAGACAGACTTCCATGAATCAGCCAACTTTATTCCAGAATATAAGAAATATAGGATTGGGGAGCCTGGGGACAAATCCTAATTTGCATTGGGTGGCATGCTCCTATAACAAGGCTTCGTAGGTGGCATCAGGGTTCTATCAAAATGGCTAGAGCACTTGCCTAATTACCATGTGGGTCATCAGGGGAAGAGCTTTTGCATAGAACTGTGTCAAGAGTCACCCTTGAGATAAGTCAGACATCCTGGGCCCAGAGACATCCTCCACATAAGGCGGGGTAGAGAGCAGGAGGTTTTTGCTAGAAGGAGGGAGTCCTCCATGTTGCGGAGCCTAGAGGAAGCTGCCAGGCTACAGTAGTCTGCAACCTCTGATCAGCAGACCCTCCCAGCATTACACAGAAGAATCGACTCCAAATGTTTGCAGTCACATGCAAGAGCGACTGCAGTTCTAGAGTAGAAAAGCGGATATTTGGAACAGCTCTGACTAGTGCTTGAGGACCCACTACTCCTATTAATCTGGGAGGAAAAGTGGAGGGATTTCATTCCTACTTCAGATACAGAAGCAAAAGTATAAACAAAATTCTCGTTGGCTATTCTGAACAACAGTTTTTAAATTTCTCTCTATAAAGCAATTAACATGCCTTAAATTTTCCTTCTGAATTGGAGTCTACTTTTTTGTTGAAATTCATGGTTTTTTTCTTATTTTCTTGATTAAACAAAAGCAAAGGGTTGACATTTATATATAAAACCATAGTTGTCTTAGAATTAAAATATAAGTAATTGGTACCAATTTTTATGAGTCAAAAAGAATTTTGAGAATTTAAACTGACTTTTTCTTTACAAAACTGAATCAGTGTGTGTATAAAAGTTTGAGTGTAATATTCAAGAACACATTGGCTCTGGCTTAGCGTACACAGAGTTAGTTCATATCTGATTATTGAATTCCGTGCTCTTTCAGGATGAAATAGATTGTTTGCAGAAAGAAGTAGAAGACCTTAAAAGTAAAAACCTCAGCTTGGAGTCACAGATCAAGACTATTCTGGACCCTTTAACCTTGATGCAGGGCGGCCAAAATGAAGACAAACATCCCGCAGCAGATAGTCCAAGTAAAACTGACCTGGGAACTGTCGCAGAGTGGAAGAAAAAACTCAGAACAGCTAACGAAATCTATGAAAAGGTCAAAGACGATGTGGCTAAGTTAAAAGAGGTAAGTTGTAGTTGTGGGGAAAATCTATGGTGGTTATTTTTAAAGTTCTACAGTATTTTAAGTACTTCCACAAGTATAAATAGCCATATACCTTGACTCACCATAAGCTAATTTGTGAGAGCGGGACTGACCCTGGATGAGCATTTACATGCAATATGAAAACATAGTCTCATTAGCTGTCATTAGCTGCCAAGAACTGTCAGGGGGTTCCATTTGTGACTATATTTGGAGATGCTGTAGTGCTTGTGTATGAGAGTTCTTCTGGAAGAATTGCATCAGTTGAAAGTATGTGTTTCTGTCCCCCATCTTTGTGGTTTGCCTTAATTTTTTTAAGTTTACAGCAGTGCCTCTTTTTGGGCATTTAAACAAACATATCCCATTTCCCAGCTTAGTAAAGAGACATTTATTCACTTGTTTTTTGAGGCAAAAATCTCACTATGTAGCCCAAGATTGTCTGGATCTTGTGCTGTGTAGCCCAAGCTGGCCTCAAACTAACCACCCTCCTGCTTCAGACTCCTAGTGTTAGGGTGACTGGTATGTCTGGCTGTACCAGCTGAACAAAAGATTTTAACACCATCTTTCCTAGCACTACCAGTCTCTGATTTGGAAGCTGAATATAAGTTCATATTGAAAGTTTACTGACTAATTCAGAGAAAGCTTCGAGAAGCTACTTTAGACCACTTATACCAAAGAGTAATGTGGCATATGAGGCTGATTCATTTTCCTATTTGTTTTTCCATCCGACATGATATGGAGAATATTATTGGGGGAGGGGAGCAAACTTTTAGGATTTTTGAAATCTAGAAAGGAGATAAAGATGCATGCCATTAACACTAGTGCAGTGATGGGTGTTGTATTGATTTTTGGAACAAAGACCAGTCTTTAGCTTGACTTCAGGATTATCTACCCTGGAGTTCAGTAGTCCTAAATAAGTATGGTTTTATAGTACTCATTTCTACAACCACCCTTTTAACCTATCTGCATACTCTTAAAATGCTCTTCTTGTTCTGAATTACTGCATCCTGAGCCATGAAATCATTAATGGACTCCATATGATACTTTATAGAAGATCCACTGCATATTAGCTCTCATATCTTCAGAGAGGTTAAGTAGTAGAGGACCATTTTCAACTCAGTGTAAACCATTGTCCATATGGAAAAAAACGCTGTGGGATTCATAAAAGGCTAGTGTAAAAGGAAGATGGAAACTGCTTTCAGAAAAAAAAGAAACTACATCCATACTTCCCTGCATTTTTATAAGGGAAGTATATAGTGCACTTGTGTATTAGCAGCCAGTCTTAGTGTAAACATGTTACCTTTATTAAAAGGTAAGAAAAACTAAAAGGAATGACATCTAACTATTGTTAATCAGCAGTTTCTCCTGTGACTTCCAATTTTTCCTTTGAGCCACCAGCAAGCTGTGTGTGGTCTTCTATAGTTACTACATTTTTGGCAGAAATACTTCTTAGAGCATGAAGCTCTGTGCAGAATTCACTCTGGGCTTATAATATCACTGTGGAGACTATATGAAAAGAAGGCTATGTAAAACACAATTATTTTTAAATTCAATGGTTACAGATATCCTAAGACACCAGAATTATTTGGGATATTTAATAATCATGTTTGGGGTACCCACTGATAATATTAAATAATAAGTTATAAATGAGTGAGAAACATGGACTATGGAGACAAAGACATATATGAAGTACGAATAATGATCTAAGTCAGATGCGGGAAAAGAAACGATTCAGGAAAGTACTACTTGGTGTGAGCAAATGTATTTCTGGTGTGTCCTGGATTCAGTGAGTTTGGAAACATGAGACATCATTCCCACTCAGTTAAGAATGCACAAGTATTCAAGTCCTTGATAACCCTAGGTAGTATAGGGAGGCAGAACTGTACTGTTTATAACCTTTATTTCCTTTTAATAGTTAGGAGCTATCCAGCCTATAATGATAAGTATTAAAAGGCACAGACTGGTGAGGGACCTTGAAACATCCTGATGGTGATACTAGTACTGGGGTGGGGGAGGGAAGGAAGTCAAAGTTCTAATTTAAGCTTCTTGTCATCATCAAAAACATTCACTGAGTGCCTCCCTTTATGGTGCAGTGCTTGAAGCTTAATTCGTTGTTGGTATGTAAGAGGACTAAATGGCTCTCCTTGTCTCTCGGGGGGAATAATGGTGTCTATCAGTCACTTAAAGAATTAGCCCTCCACCATCCCAACTTGTGTGCATCCAAGAAGGTGAGCGAGTGCTCAGAGCCCAAAATGAACTTGGATAAGTTTGAATAAGGGTATAGGCTGCAAACGAGTCTTCTCTCCACCCTCCTTTTCATGTTACTGTTGAGGTACAATTATATTTAAGTATGCAAGTAATACATTCTGGAAGTTAGTCAAAAACTGGTTAGTTTTTTACTATATATGTTTAAAAATTCTTAGTTTACCCTTTTTTTTTAGCCCTGACAGTAATTCTATGACTTGTTACGTTTGAAAAAAAAATGTCCTAACCATAGCATTTTCTTTGCTGAGTGAGTTAAGTCTGGTGTCTGATCTGTAGAGTTTAATTTTGTTAGTAGTACACAAGTGCAGTAACGTTTGTTTGTTTTGTGTAGGCTATCTGATACTGAGCTTCTAGCTTCCCCACTGACAGTCTATGTATTCCATATGAGCTACTGGATGGTTTTTAGTAATTTTTAGATATTGAACAAGTCAAGAAAAAAAAGTTATGCTTAAAGGACTTTTTTCTTGCATATGTGTGTCAAGGGACAACTGGTGGAACTTACTAGGAAATGCTACCCAAATTTCAAGGGTATCAGAAGTTGAAAGACAGAATAAAGAAAATCAGTAGCTTTCTTGTGTTAGATTTATCACTAGAGAAGTGTTTAAATACTAACCAAGAAATTAGTCTAATGATGTAAGAATTAACTCTTTAGCATTCGTTTGTAAATTCTTGTGGATGATATAATCTTATCTTGTTTAGAGCATTCAATTATGGTCAAAACCAAACCAAACCACATGATCCCTTAGTGGCTTTGAGCTAGCTAACTAACACAGCTTCACTTCCCTGAATGGAGGATTTAGAAAGTGCTTGGTATAGCTAGAGTTTTCCTGGTCCTGCCTGGCCCATGGTCAGGACAAATCTCTCTCACCTGCCAGTCTTGCAGCTGCTCAGACCCAACCAAGTAAACACACAGAAACTTATATTGCTTACAAACTGTATGGCCGTGGCAGGCTTCTTGTTATCTAGTTCTTCTATCTTAAATTAACCCATTTCTATAAATCTATACCTTGCCACGTGGCTCATGGCTTACCAGTATCTTACATGTTGGTACTCATGGTGGCGGCTGGCAGCATCTTCTGACTCAGTCTTCCTGTTCCCAGAATGCTCTTCTCTCCTTGTCCTGCCAATACTTCCTGCCTGGCTACTGGCCAATCACCATTTTATTTATACAGAGCGATATCCACAGCAGCTTGGGGATTTTAAATGCCTCATTGTAGTCACAGTTTCAAGCTATACCCCCTGGTAATTTTACATTTCTGAGGGCTGTGTCTAGTATTCAGTTTTCTGATATTGCTGTAAGAATACAGATGGCTCATGGCATAATTTTTACAAGGTAATTTTCTGTTAGCTTATGTTTAATTATTTTTAACTCTTCTTCCAGGCAAATAAAAAATTGAAGTTGGAAAATGGTGGCCTGCTGAGGGAGAATTTACGACTTAAGGCTGAAGTTGACAACAGATCTCCCCAAAAGTATGTATGTTACAGAGCAAGGCCTCTGCTTGTCAGTGGTTTGAAGCTGATTCTGTGATGGCTTGTGGTTTCCATTTGACTCATTATTTAGGAAAGTTGAATGTTTCTAAAAGTCAAGTGCAAGTCTTAGCTTCAGTTGAAGCTAGTTTAGAAGAAGGGATTTCATTCTAAACTCCCTTCCTTTTTTGATGTATAAGAATATTGTTTTATGTTACCTAAGACAAATGAGCCTTCACTTGGTTTTACATACAACTATTTAATAGTACTAATGAATACTGAACTTCAAACAGTGCAACTTTAGCTGTGTTCTGACATAGTCTTGATTATAGTCAATTGTCCATGTAATGCATTCGCTGCCTGATACAATAAGATGTGATGTAAATTACTGCTCACAAGTGAGGTGGAAGCATAGAGAGATAAACTCACTTATCTAAATCTGCCCAGGAGTTAGTGAAAGAAGTAGGATTTGAGCTAAGGTAGTACCACCTCAGATTCTGAGTGCTTAGCAATTACAGGAAAGGCCTTGTCTGAAATAAAATACGGTGTTGTCCATTAAATCTTGAACTACATATTTGAAACTATAATGAAGTGAACTGACTCTTTTTTTTATGATGGTGGACACTTCACTCTGTGTTAGAAGTTGTAGGTTTTGACCTGCATAGCATTTAATTTGGTTTGTCTATTTAAAGTGGTAAGAAGGAACTAGGAGTTAAGGGGTGAAGATGGAAAAGAGATGAGAGCACTTTTGGAGGACACAGGCAGATGAGGAGGTAGTAGGGATGCCAAAGTATGCAGCAGTCTTTCTGAAGGATGTGTATCAGAATGCCGCCATTGCTTTGCTTCTGACCACTAGACTTCCTTTTCCTTTTGTAAGAAGACAAAGCAGGGATAAGTAAATAATGGATGCATGTCCCAGCAGAGAAGAAGCAGCTCTTGTGGGACGCAGTGCGGTTAAAGGATGGGAAAGTCAATCCTACTTACACAAAGGGGACATTACAGACCAGCGGTGACAAAAGGAGAGCCTTTACTAACTGTTCCCTTCTCCAGTGCTCTTCTAGCCCTGTTCTCTTTCCCGGCAGATAATGTCCTACTTTGACAAATTAGTGAAATAAGCCGAGAAAGTGTTGCTTTTATGTGGGCTTGAATCCCTGTTATTGGCAGCTGGCCCTGCCAGTCACAGTAATGCTTATCCATTAGTCGTTTCCCACAGCGTGCTGAATGGAATGAAAGCTATTTTGTTTGTAGCTTTTATTTCTTGAAAAGTTGCCCACCAGATTTCAAGTTTAATGCCAGCACGAAGATGTGTGCTTTTAAATATCCATAACTTCACCAAATAAATAACTGGAGAATCTCACCTGAGGAAATCTGGCCTCCATCTACTTGCAACCAAGCAGCCACACATCTGAGTCCACCATCACTTGCCATCTTTAATGTGCATCCTTCTTCTCTTCACGGGAAGGGAATAGTTTCATTTGAACAGTGATTTGAGCCGACCCCTATTCCAGATCAGTTTGCAAAGCATTGAGGTATTAAATGCATTGTATGTGATTTATAGCCTTGGTTACTCCTTGTAGGATTTGGAGACAAGCTGGTCAAAGCTGAAAACACTCAGATGTGCTTCACTACAGAGTACTTATGTTTGTGTAGAAAAGAATATGAAAGTTCAAGAATTTAAATGTAAATACAGACATACAAAAACCACCCATTCATTTTCTTCTCTGCATAGGAAGTGCCTTGACCAGTTATTTACTCCTGTCTAGTTGTCAAGTTTGAAGGAATGCTTCCCACACTGTACCATGGTGTCACTCTCTGATATATCCCACAACTTGAGCAGACTGTTCTCTAAGTCACACAAAAGAGTGCACTTTAGACACGAGAGTAGACAAGAATGAGGAAGGGATACTAGTCATCTCAGGCTTCCAGAACAAAATACACACACAGTTTGACTTAAATGATAGATTTATGTTTGCATGGGGGCTGAGACTGAGAACAAGGTTTGGCAGGTTCATTTCTCGTATAGGCTCTCTTTCTGTCTTTTCACATTGCTCGGGTCAAAATATCCAACAGAATAACTGAAAAGAGAAAAGGCTTGTTTGTTTGTTTTTAGCTCACTGTTTCAGAGAACTTTGAACACATCAAAGGTGGAAGACATTCAAAAGGTTTGTCTGTGTTACCAGTTTCTTGAGGCAACTCCTGTTCCCGGGCATAGACCAGGAAACAGCTAGACCAGAACAGAACCAGGGAGAGATGTAACCTTCAAAATCTTACCCTAGTGACACTTGCTTCCACCCAAATGCTCCAAAACCTTCCAGATAACACCACTGGATGGGGTTGTCAAAACAATACGGGACATTCAAATTCATACCATAATAGGCAGACATTTTGCCCTGTTGCCAGTTATGGCAAAGCAGCTACTCTTGTTGTCAGTGGGTCACCTCCGTTGTAGAATGTACAGCCAGAGGTGGAATGTTTTGGAAATTAAGGCTAGAGAGCTGGTTCAGGTAAGAGTGCACATTGCTCTTCTAGAGGATCCCAGTTTGGCATCTAGCACCCATACCAGGTGGCTTCCAACTGCTTCTAACACCCTAGTCTGGCCTCTGCAGGCACTATACTCACATACTCCACTCACACACACAAATATTTTAAGAAAAAAAGAAATGTAATTGTTTTTAAATTCTGAAAGTCAGTATATAAAACTTGGTTATAAAATTTTGATTTAATGGCTTTTTTTTCTGTAAATTTGTATCTTGGGAATGTGTTGTCATTGTGTCTTTGTTATGGCCCATGCATTTGATGTCTTCCTGCATACAGTTTACTGTACAACAACCTCAAGGCCTGTCAGTTAGACCTGTGTTCACCCATGCCCACCCTGCTTTTAGGGGAAGTTAAAGTTCTCTGGACAGTAAGAACCATATCATATTAGTAGATAGGAAAAGAAGGGCACTAGAAAGGACACAGTACACTTTTGGATATGGCCTTCTTACTAGGTTTGTGTTTCTTGAACATCTTGTCTGCTGTGGCTTTGATAATCAGCTGCCGGTGTGTCAGACTGTCTACAAACAAAGGAAAGACACTGCCTTACTTCCTCTCTTGAACTCCAACTTCATGTTCACCTTTCCTGCTCTTGTCAGCACAAAGCGTGGTGGTTAAGGGCTCAGTTCCAGAGACAGAGTACCTGAATCCGAGTTTCTTTGCTTCCGCTCTGCCCCTGTGTTCTCTGCATAATTCATTCCCGCTACACTCAGAAATGGTCTGTAGTGCAGTATAAATCAAGTTGCTTGGGTTTCCTACTTGAAACTGCCCAGTATTTTCAAAGATGAAATCCAGACTGTGCATGAACTCCACTGTACCTGTCTGTCTTCCTTCTCCATGGTCCCCAGCTCGCCGCCTCTAGCTTTCCTGGCCTTCTGTTTATAGGACATGTAAGGCTGGCATCCTCTGCTCAGAATGCTCTGCTTTCTGATCTCCAGATCATCGGAGTAATTTTCCTGATCATACTGTTGAAACCAGCTCCTGCCTTTATTATTTGCTATTTCCTTACCATTTCTTGTCATAAGGCCAGAAGAAGAAAGTCATATAGGGAAGTATTTGGGTATGTTGATTATAAACATGGGTTCTAGTTCCAGACTCTCTAGGACTGAACACTGGCTGTTCTTACAACCTCTGAAATGTTCTCCATCTCAGTTTTGGGTTTTTGTAAAATGGGCCTGATGGAACTTACCTACCATAAAAGTTATACTCAGGGTTAAGCAAATTAAAGTTTTACGTGTACTCATAACAGAGGCCATTGTTAACACTCAGCCAGTGTTATAGTGTGGTCAGTTTGGTCTTTTCATTTCCTGAAATGACCGTGTTCATTTAGTTGTCTATCTCCTCCATTCTGAACTCTAAATTCAGAAGACTAAGACTTGAAGCCTATCTTTTTTACTTCCAGAACTCTTAGACCTGTAAAGCACCTGGTAAGTATTGGTTAAATAAACAAATTAACAAGCAGATAATATTAAACACATTATTTAGCTTATTGATATTCTCAATTTCTATAGATAATATACCTTGAGAGGATTAAAGAACTATTTCTACATCTCTGTATAACATATGTGCTACTTACTGTTCCCTTGCTATGAAGAGACACTGGGACCAAGGTAGATTATAAAAGAGAGCGTTTGAATGGGGGCTTGCTTACAGATTGGGGGTTTGTCCTTGGCCAACATGATAGGGAGCATGGTGGCAGGCAGGCAGGACACTGGAGCAGTAGCTGAGAGCTCACATCCTCATCTGCAGACAGCAGACAGAGGCAGAGAAAGACTGGGGCTGCCATGGCTTTTAAAACTCAGACCCCACTTCTGGCGACCCACCTCCTCCAGTAAGGCCACCTTCCTAATCCTTCCCAAACAGTTCTCTCAACTGGGGACCAAACATTCAAATTTGTGAGCCTGGGGGGAGGCACTCATCGGACCACCACAGCATGTAACAAAGAATGAAGACGAGGGGTGTTTCTTTGTCTGAGTCTAAATGATTATATCCACTACACTCCATCATGTGCAGAAAACTATTTTTTTCTTGATTTGTTTGTGTCCTTCTCAGAAACTTCACTACTCAGTGAGTTGCCAAATATAAAAATGTTAATCCTAGTTTTACTGTTTCTCCTCCTTCCACACCTGGCTGTTCAGATGCTCTTTTGAACATACTTCTCAGCCCTACATTTGTAAGCTCTCATCTCATTCCCAGCAGCCATAGACATCATTTCTTGGTCAGCCTCATTATTTGCTTCTTTTCCTGGAGGGTGCCCTGAACCTTGAGTTCCTACTTTATTGTTGCCTGAAATCTAGACTATAAATCTGGTCTTCTTGCTCTTCTTTTGATGACATTTGGTGCTCCCAGTGGTAGTTAGAGTTTTCCTGCCTGGCCCAGTCAGGACAAATCTCTCTTACCCTCCAGTCCCACAGTCGCTCAGACCCAACCAAGAAAGCACACAGAAACTTACATTGCTTATAAACTGTATGGCCGTGGCAGGCTTCTTGTTATCTACTTCTTCTGTCTTAAATTAACCCATTTCTGTTAGTCTATACTTTGCCACATGGCTTGTGGCTTACCAGTGTCTTTACATGTTGCTTTTCATGGCGGCGGTAGGCGGTGTCTCTCTCCAGTCTTCCACCTCCCAGAATTCTCTTCTCTCTTGTCCCGCCTATACTTCCTGCCTGGCCACTGGCCAGTCAGAACTTTATTTACACAGAGCGATATCCACAGCACCCAGTCACCTTCATAGTAAAGCTCAAATTTCTAACTCTAGTCTACAAGGCTTTGAATGCTTGACCTTTACATTTACTTGAGTTTTTCTCTTGCCTCCTCCTTGTTTTCTGTTCTGGTCACGTGGGATTTTTCCCTGGGCTCACGTTTTTGTTGTTGTTGTTTTGTTTTGTTTTGTTTTTCATTCCTGCTGGACTTGCTCAGCTCAATCCTTCCCCCTCATCCTCCCTAGTCCTGTCTGTAGCCAAATTTCTAAATGGTCTTATTGAATAAAATCCACGGAGCCAAATATAGGGGTGAAAGCCTGAGAGAGATCAGGGAAATAGGGAAAGCCACCAGCCAACCTTACCTCACCAACTCTGCAGCTTCCAATGTGAGTTACTTCCTGTCTACCCACACCTTTAGTGCCTTGTTGTTCTGTCTCTCATTGGCTCTCTTAGCCCAGCTACCTCACTTCCTCTTCTTACACAGCTCTGTCACTTTCTGTCTGTCAGTACAGACCTCCAGGTCTCTGTGGTTGGTACTGAGATTAAAGGTGTGTGTCACCATGCTTGGCTCTGTTCCATAGTGAGAGACCCTGCCTGATAAGTGATAGGATTAAAGGCATGTGCAGCCTGACTTCTTGATTACTTAAAATGGCTGGCCTTTTCCCCCTGATCTCCAAGCAAGCTTTATTTATTAGCGCACAAATAAAATATCACCACATTTCAGCACAAATAAAATATCAGCACACCTGTTCAGTATTATTACTTATTATTGCTATTATTATTATTATTATAAGTTAGTGGCTACCACTATTTGAAATCTAGCCCAGTGTCACCATGGTGAGAAGCTCCAGGATTTCCCTAGGCAGAGGTGCAGAGGTGTGCCATGCCTTGCTTTTGTTCTGATTATTCTGATACTCATGGTAGCAGTTGTGCTGCATACAGATCAGCACAGTGATACATTTCCAAATGCATGTATATATGTTGACACTAGACGATCTGCCGTGTGTAACTTCCTTTTCTGGGATGCACAGAAGAAAGCTGTCCTCTCACTCTACTATGCTGTCACTTAGAGTCAACTGACCAGAGTGGTAACATTTTAAAGTTGCCTTCTGTACTTAAAGTGTGTGCAAGTTTGAAGATAACAGGACATCAGAGATTAGCGCTTTCTCCAAATGAGATCTCCAAAGGAACAGATTTCAGAAGGTTCTCTAAAGTATGTCAGAAATTAGCAGTTCCAGAGAGAAACAGAGATTAAGTTTCTTCAGTCCTCCCTTTCTTGTCTCTGTGTAAGCGGGATTATCTGTCTCTGTGCTGGCTTTAAGCTGTGGATCAGTTCCAGTTCATGAGTCTGCTTCTCCTAAAGGAGCCACATACCAGTCCACCACCGCACTGCTGATCTGGCTGTTTTGGGCTGTTCTTCTTTCTTGACCTAGTCCAGCACCTTTTTTTTTTTTTTCCCTCCAGATTCTGCTCTGACAAACACAGTGAATCTTGGTATTTGACCCTGGCCTGATCTGGTGACTGATTCTGTTCTGCCCTTTGGTTTTCCCAGAAGGAGAACTTGTAGACTGTCAGGGGAAGCATGATGACACCCTGGGGCCAGACTGTGACAGCAGCGTGTGCTCTAGCCCTGGGGAGGGTGCCTGAGGGGCCCTTCTCTGGATATACAGCTAATTGGTGATAGACAGTTATGCAGTTTTCTGTCGCTTTGTCTTTATTGTGTTGATAGGATACTTTAGGTGCTCACAGTGCATGTTGATAACTAAACAGTGTGCTTGTCAGAGAGGTTATGAATGAATGTTTGAGAACAGGAACAATGCCTTCTACTTACCTTCTACTTTCCTCATAGCCCCTGAGCACACACTAGTCCTCAGTAACTCATCTGAGTGGTCATTTCTGAGGAGCTCCAGCACAGTTCTTCTAGTTTGACTGTTCCTTATGCAGAAAGAGAAGGGACAGAGGAAAAATGAGAGGATTTTGCTAAAAATGAAAAAATACACATACCAGTACTTGTCAGGGAAGTTTTCAAAATGACTTATCACTCATCTGAACTATCTTTTACTCCTGAGATTCTGTTGAGATTACTATGCTTTGGAGATATGCCTGTTTTTACTCTGTAAATGAAAAAAAAAAAAGATAAAATAGTATTATCCCCATGAATGATTAGGATTACCATCAATATCATGCAAACTTCAAGGGCAATCCTTTACTAAAGTTCTCCCCGCCCCCCCCCAAAAAAGAGATTGATCACACACTCAGATGAATCGATTTCACTGATAGCATAGAGAGAACAGCGCTTGCTGGGGAGTGGGAAAGGTGATTTACTAGTTAGAGTTCTCCAAGTGAAGGACCAGAGACCCAGTCTCTTACCAGTGATACAAGAAAGGAAAAAAGCTAGCAAAAACCAGTCTATATTTCCCCATGTGACTCTAAGTGGCCTGGTGTGGCTTCGTGCTTTGTTAGAGACTTGCCTCCAAAGGGATGAATGTGACCCATCCCAGGTCATTTCTGTTGAGAATGTCAGATTCCAGCAGTGTAATCCTTTAACTCTAAGTGCATGGTTACTTTAATAAACACTAAAGAACTTTCTTTAAAGTGATGCTACTGCTGCTGTTTTTAAACCTGTCCTCCATTTGAAAGCTTGCTAAATAGATTCTACTTCACTATTGTTTTGAGGCAGGGTCTCCCTGTGTCTCCCAGATGGCCTGAAACCTGGAATCCCCCTGTGTTAGCTTCTGAGTAGTTGGTGTCACAGGCAGTGCCACCATGCCCAGCTTCGAGCTAGTTTTTGGAACGTTGCATTGAGAAAGTGCAGGAAGAGGAGTTGCTCCAGCGTTCTCTGTCTAAGCCCGTCAGTAACTCCCCAGTACACCGGTGCTGCTGTGCTTGTCACCGACAGTGGGGGTGGCAGTAGTCACTGCGGTCATTACGTATTTGTTCTAGTTATTCTTGGCGAGTCACAGATGAAAGTGTGCTTTCCTTTTTTATATTTTATTCTTTGAATGGTGGGCCAAGGCGCAGAAATCATTTGTCTTGGGTTTGTAGAAGATGTATTTCCTGTATCCCCTCAGTATACCTCACTATATGACATTTTTACAGAGGTATGATGTGACTAAGATTGTCATAGACAGTCCTTTTTTTATTGGAAATCGCCTAGGAGTTTATGTAACTAAGTGCTTAATTTCAAAAAGAGAAAAAGCTTTGAAGAAGCGTTTTCAGGAACATGTCTCACCAACATGTAGCCAGCTGGCAACATGGCTCAGTGGTGTAGAATTTGCCTATCATGTATGAAATGCTCAGTTTCTAAGTCCATGATTTGCGTGGGGCTTAGAATCAATTTTCTTTGTAGTGTCTAGATACAATATTTCTACTGCATCCCGCCAAAGCATATCCAGTGATGACATAGACATGGAAAATGTACAGTCAAGCTATGGAAGGTAAGAGAAGAATCGTGCTGAGGCATTGAGTCTTATTTCCCACCAAGTATAACTTTGAGTCTCTTCAGCTCTGCTCCTCCTTTCCTCTTTACCTGAAATACCCACTCTCCCCCCCACCCCCGTTTTGGACCCTCTGTGCCCACATACAAGGCAGGACCTCTAGCTAATCTTTGCTGTGCTTCCCATTCCCATCCGACTCAGACTTTTGATAGGTTCATTATGCAGGCTACTCACTTAAGTTATTCCCAATCAAAAATGTTTTCAAGTCAGGGAATTTCCTACTTGGTAGAATGTGTATCATGAAGAAGTGGAAAGGAAAACACAACGAAGGAAATACTTCTGCCAGCATGTCTATAATGCCAGCACCTGAAAGACTGGAAGGGGTAGGGTGGTTTTGAGTTTAAGGCCAGCCTCACCAGTGTAAGAGCCCTGCCTTAGAAGAGAAGAAAACAAGCCCTGTACATAGGCTACATATGCAGGCAGTTCTGCGATAGATTTCCTTTTCTTCCTTCCTTCCTTCCTTCCTTCCTTCTTTCTTTTTCTTTTCTTTTCTTTTTTTTTTTTTTTTTCTTAGTTTTGGTTTTGGTGTTTGGTTTTTGAGACAGGGTTTCTCTGTTCTCTGTGTAGCCCTGACTGTCCTGGAACTCACTCTGTAGACCAGTCTGGCTTCACAGAAATCTGCCTGCCTCTGTCTCCCAAGTGCTGGTATTAAAGGCGTGTACCACCATCACCCAGCAATTCTTTTCTTTTTAAGATAATAAACTTATTTTATGAATATGGATGTTTTGCTTGCATGTATGTCTTGTGCACCACATTGCATGCAGTGCCCTCAGCTGCCAGAAGAGGGAGTAGCATCTTCTGGGAATAGAGTTACATACAAGTGGTTGTGAGCCACCAAGTGAGTGTTGGAAACCAAACTCTAGTCCTCTGGGAGAGCAGCAAGTGTTCATAGTTTCTAAGTCTTCTCTTCAGCTCTAGGTCATTCTTTATTAGAGTAACTATGGTTTTTCTTAAATAGAAATTTTTGGGAATCATGTGTCAACTGTTATAATTCAGGTAGTTTTTATTCTGCGTAATAGTTCATAAAATAAGCGAGCTGTCATAGTAATTGCTGGGAAAAATTCACTATTATCTTATGGACTTTAATATTTTGTCAAAACATTATGTCTTACTATCAGCATATGTATATGGACATGAAAATGGTAAAACTAATATTTAGTACACTAATATTTATATAGCACAATTTAGAAGACTTGAAACTTTGAGACATTAAAGTATTATTTCTTTGTTGAAAACAAATATTACAGAGGTTTTGAGTCATGCTTGCCTACTGCTGGTTAGTTTTTTGTTAACTTGACACAAACTGGGATCATCTGGAAAACTCCATTGAGAAAATGCCTTTATGAGATTTGCCTTTTGGCCATCTCTGGGGCATTTTCTTGGTTAATGGTTGCTGTGGGTGGACCCAGTCCACTGTGGGTAGTGCTACCCCTGGGTAGTTGATCCTACATTAGATAAGTAAGCAGGCTAAACAGGCCAGGGTGGATAATCCCTTAAGTTGTGTTCCTCTATTGTCTCTGCTTCAGTTCCTGCCCTGATTTCTCTCAGTGATGGAGTGTGATATCAAGTGTTTCAAAATGTGCTAAATAAATGTTGGTATACTAAATATTAGCTTTAACCAATTTTTGTGTCCATATGCATTTATGCTGATAAGAAGATGTAATGTTTTGACAAAAAATAAATAAATAAAATGCATAAGGACAATTGTGAATTTTCCCCAATGATGACCAAGACAACTGGCCTACTCATTTTATGAATTATTATGCATTATAAGCCAAATAAATCCTTGCCACGTTCCTTTTGGCCGTGTTGTTTATTGCAGCAGTGGGAAGAATACTAGAATGGCTAACCTCTTTTTGATACATTGATAAGTTATCACACTCCTATGTCTGCATAAACTCCCACCATTTTATTCTCTCTGCTTTCGTGTAGTGACATCTACATGCTCTAACGTGAAAGGTTTTCTTCTCCCCACTTGTCATTTCTTTTAGGTGTCTTCATCTCCTCAGTAACTATCCTCATCTCTGTGATAAGTTTTCTTCTATGATGCTTCTATGTGCTCTCCTGGCATATCTGGAGTCTTGTGACATTCTAACAGTCAGCTATTTCTTTCTCACCCTTATTTTCCCTGGATCCTGATTTTACTTCTTGTATTAATTCTGCTCAGTGCTATGTTGTGCCTTCATTTCTGTTTTTCTGCTTCTCTGAAATGTCATGTGAGGTATTTCACTGGGAGATAAGGAGGCAGCATAACTAGTTTGCTATCCCTGTTCTCACTGCGTAGCAGGTGCACACTGCCTGGTCACGATGGCCTCTGAAAGGGGTGGCCTGGTTGGGTACTAATTGTGTTATCCATCTATTATTTGTATCTTTTTTGGGGACTGGAAAGCTAGAAGTGGAAGGTTTTATGTTATGAAGTTACAATATAATGTGATAACTGAAATTTGAGCCATATTGCTAGGAGACTGGTGTTATTTAACTGAAATAGGGCAGTGTGTTCATATCAGAATCATGTTAAGCAAGGATATCAGTACTGAAAACTATTTTAAAATGTTTGTTTGTTTGTTGATTGGTTGGTTTTTCAAGACAGGGTTTCTCTCTGAAACAGTCCTAGCTGTCCTGGAACTCACTCTGTAGACCAAGCTGGCCTCAAACTCACAGAGATTTGTCTGCCTCTGCCTTCCAAGTTCTGGGATTAAAGGCTTGCACCATCATCACCAACAACAACGACAACAACCTGCCAAAACTTTTTTTAATACCTCATTTTATTTAAGATACATTTCTAGCAGTAGGGAAACAATGATTTGTGTAAATTTTTTAGTGTCATCTTTCTATGGCTGATCATGGTGGTTTCACCATGAATATGGGGTATGGCCCCATATTCTCATGTGTTTAGCCTATAGACACTGGCACTGTTGGGAGGTGTGGCCTTGTTGGAGTAAGTATGTCACTGTGGAAACAGGTTTTGAGGTCTCTTATGCTCAAGCTATGCCCAGTAAGGAGCCCAGTTGCTTCTGCTGTAGAGCTCTCAGCTCCTTCTCTAGCACAGTGTCTGCCTGTATACTACCATGAAGACAATGGACTAAATCTCTGAAACTAAACCAGCCCATAATTAAATATTTTCCTTTGTAAGATTTGCCATTTCAAAGTTTTAAAAGTAAAAATGTTATATATTTGTCTTATTTATTTGGGTAAAATGGCACTTAGCAATATAGAAATCTTAAAATAGTGGGGAAATCCATCAGTAATTTACATGCTACTTCAGAACAGGGTTCAATGTTAACATAATGATCTCTAGTGAGAAACAGCCATAATACACTGACAGGAATACAGTACATACATACCAGAATGATAAAGGAAATATTAAAATTGGAAAAACAACAGCAAAGGAAAAAAGATTAAAGATGACAACAGACACATGGTCACAACCAAAAAAGAGAGAACTGACTGGCTACAGAGGCATATCCAATGCTTCATAGCCTTCTTCCTATCCCAGGATAGTGTGATATCTTTGTTCTCTTCTTTTACCATATTTACTTGTTTATTTTGTATGAGTGTATATGTATGGTACAAGGGCTTGATGCTTGTGTCCCATGTGCTGCGTGTTTTAGACCCGCTTGCTGGAATCATCTCTCCTTTCACCATGTGGGTTTCTAAGATTGAACTCAGGTCATCATCAGGCATTACAGCAAACAACTTTTCCTGCTGAATCCTCCTGCCAGTCCAAGGAATACTTCTAACCAAATTGAAAATGAAGGTACAAAGGAGAAGCTCTTAACACACCAAGTCTTTAAAGTCTCTGCCTCACAAATTGCCTTAAGGAAGCATACTAGGGAACAAATTATCAGTACTCATGTAGCTTTAACCTGAAGACACCTTTTTCTAATATTACCACATCTTACTTTCTACTTTGCCTTTGTGGTTTGGCCTCGGTGCTTCAGCATAAACCTGGTGGATGGTTCAACTCCAAAGACAAGGGTTCCTAATTAAGCCAAGACTCTGGATCATAGGAACTTAAGGTTCTTCTTATGCTTGTTATGAACTAGATGGCGAGACAGCAGTTCTACCAGAGTTTTTTTTTTTAAAAAAAAAAAAAAAGACACTTTGGAGCTTTACAGAGAAATGTGACAGCATGATAGAGCCATCTGCAGAAGACCCAGCATGCTGTAGTCATTATAAAGAACTTTTTAGAGGGAGACCACTGGCAGGACAAGCTGCATGCTCTTCTCGAGGTGTTTGCAGTTAGTTGACACAGACTGGGCTCTCTATCATTTGGCCCCTTTACCAGAGTCACAGATTTTAAAAGAAGTGTCTTGAAGTAGACTTTGATACCTAACTTAATACTTAGAAGCACTGAACTCAGATAGGCCAGAGCACAAAAACCAGTCCAGACTCAGAGTGCTTTCGTTTTGTTTCCACTAACTCAGTTAGTAGGTAAGGGAAAAACAGGAAGTCAAGATTCTGCTTCCGCAAGCAAGAAGATGACTGGTGTGTGCTTAGCCTGATGACTGATTCTCCTGTATACCACCTGGAGGAGGCAAATGGCTTTTCACAAATGCCATGCTCAGGGGTGGCTCAGCAGGTAAAGACATCTGCTGCCAAGCCTTACAACCTGAGTCTCAGGCACCTGAACCCACATGGAAGGAGAGAACTGACTCTGCAATTTGTCCTATGACTCCCACATTGATGAGCCACCATGTGGTTGCTGGGAATTGAACTCAGGACCTTTGGAAGAGCAGTCAGTGCTCTTAACCTCTGAGCCATCTCTCCAGCCCGACTCCCACATTTATGTTGTGGTGGGACCACATGTGTGTACACACACACACACATGCAGATGCACACACACACAAAATAAGAATGTGATAAAAAAAAATCTTTGAGGAGAATGCCTTTCTGAAGTTGGTAGTCTTGCCAGTTCCCTATGCTTATTGTATTTAGTCCTTTAATTGGGGTTGTGAATGAGAAAGTTTCTCAAGTAGCTCATTACATACTGAAACTTAGTTTTTTTGGATGCTAGGCTCTAATAATTGTTCTTGCCTGATTAATTTTCTTCTGGCCTCTTTGAAACACATTTTTGTTCTTTCTTTATGAAAAAGTAGTCTTATGAGCTCTGTTGTTAGAGATGAGCTAACTTTGGTTGTCGTGGTTGCTGTGAGATAGTGTCTTCTATGTAGAACATGGAAGGTACACCCCAAATCTCAGCAATATGATTATGGTTGCCTAAACAACATTAAAAAAATGGACACCACCAATTGAAATGCCAGCACGGAAGGAGGAGTTCTCAGAGGATTTGATCTCTAGAAGGATGAAAACTAGGAGCAAAGGAAGGAAGGCTGCTGGGAGAGGAAGAATCGGTCCTTCCAGACAAGCCCCTGGAGGTCAAATTAATAAGACCTTCAGTTCTCTGTATTCTAGTAGGGACAGACAGACTTTTGCCTCTGAATCCTTTCCTCTCATCCAGAACCTATACTTCAGTTCACATTGGCAGGCTCAAAATCCTGTAAGCATCTCTAGATTCTGGCAAAAATGCATTTCCAGTCTCAGTTCCCAGACTGTTCACAGTGTTTCTCTAGCATAATGAAGCCTTTGGCCATTACTGCTACTTGGAAAATCAAAGCTTTTTGGTCTCTAATGGAATGTTTATAAAAACGCACCATTTTGAAATTGGCTAAGGAAAAGGAAGTAGTGTTAAATGATACTTCGAGATCCCTCTGGCTTGCCTTAGCATTGCTTCTTTAATGGTGTGTACTCTGGAAATAGCTGGAATTAGTAGGAATAAGAGAGTATTAAAAGCGAAAGATAAATAAGCCCTTGTGGTCATTGTCTTATTTTGTGGAAGTATGCCATTATATGTGTTAGCTTAGTTGTTATTACTGTGTGAGAACTTACGTTTTGCCAAATTTAATTAAAGTGTCTTGGAATCACTAAACTTCCCTGACCCCTGTGTCAAAACTCCATCTCTTCAGAGTTTTACTCAGGTGAGAAGGACAGCTCTCTGAACCAGGCTGTAAGAACACTGAGCCTATAATTAAAAGGCTGTGCTGTATAAAGTCTGCAATAGAAAGCTACATGCCATTCCATTGCTTTCCGTGTTGTACATAAAAAAAGGAAGCCACATGTATGAAATATATTTAGTGTGGTAATATGGTAGCTATCATAATATTCACACATGAAAGGATAGAGGGTTTAGCTTATTCACCCTATCGTGTTGGCTCCACCTTAATGAGCTAATGTAGCTTAAAGTAGGAGGCTGATATTTACATTGGATGTTTAACCCCGACTCCTGTTTATCATGGACTCTCTTAAGCATCTAGCAGTGGATGGAGACTGAGAAGGCCCCTATCCCTGGCCCATTGGCTGTAATAGAGGAGCCAGAAGACAAATCAGTTCTGTCTTTTGCCCATTAGCATGGTTAGAAGAATTTCCATCACTCAGTATTTTATGCATGTGAAGTGTTAAAATGGAACGTTGGGGTTCTGAAATCATTGACCTAGAAAACAGCCTAACTTTTTCAGTGAGTTGTACTTTGCCTGTCCTTTGGGCAGGGGTGGAGGAGTGCTTCTTGTGAGTCCTTTTTTAAAACTTTCTTTTTATTCTTTGTGTCTTTCAAATTATGCATCCCGATTCCACCCATCTCCATTGCCTCATATCAGCCCCCTTCCCCTGCAGTCCTCCCCAAAATAAAACAAAATTTAAGAGGGAAAAAAAGGGGAGAAAGTGTGTGTGTAGGGGGTAATCTCATCGTGGAAGCTTCAGTGTGACACAGTGAGTCACATGGTAAACCCTTTATCAGTGCATCCTTACATGCAGGTGTTCATGGCAAAGAATCATTGGTCTGGTTCAAAGCCCATGGTCTCTGCTACCTCATCATCACTGGGCCCTCACTAGGACTCTTGCTGGATATCAACACATAACCCTGGTTCTGGGCCTGGGTAGTTGCAGGGTTTCTCAGATCCCCAGTTCTCCCCTGTCTTCACCACCAGGGTGAGCTTTCCTGCATTGCCCTCCTTTGTTCCTTTGTTGTTCCTTTGTTAGTGTTTGTTCACACCTTGCAGCAATGAGCTTGGGGCGGGGCCAGTTCTCCTACTTTCACATGCTTGTCCTTAATATATGTTCAGATGCTGATGCCTGTTAGTTTTGGCTTTTCTCTCCAAAATACAATACAAAAAATATGACTAGGAATATCACTGACTTCATCTCAGAACCTTTATACTTCGCCAGGCAGATCTCTGTGAGTTCGAGGCCAGCCTGGGTCTACAGAGTGAGATCCAGGACAGGCACCAAAACTACACAGAGAAACCCCATCTCGGGGGGCGGGGGGGAGAGAATATAATTACGTGGGGGCTGGAGAGATGGCTCAGTGAGTAAGAGCTCTCACTGCATAAGCACAGGGATCTGGTCTAGATTCCCGGCACACATGAAAAGCTATGCCTGGGCACATGTACTGCTTACTGTTGGAAGCAGGGGCAGGAGAACCACCGGAACTTGGTGACCAGTCTAGCCAGAATACAGCATGCTCTGGATTCAGTGAGAGGCCCTGTCTCAGCCAATAATGCCAAACGGGAAAGAGGACACCCCCACACACACACACAAACACCCCACACACACACACACGACGGAAGCATTCCTTATTTGTCACTAGTTCCCAGTGACATCCTTTGGTAGCATCTGATGTGTTATCTACTAGGATTATTTGATTTTTAAATCATTTGGTCTTATGTGAAGATATCTGTGTTATAAAGTCTGTAGTTAAAAATGAATCTCTGTGAGTAAATGTAAGGCTGTCATTTTTGCTCTTTGCATTAAATAAACATGCTACACAGTTTTTCCATTTAAAAACATGCAGGTTGAGTATGCCAGAATAGTTTCGATCAGGAACTCACAAAGGTGTTTGCAGAATGAACTCCAGTCTTTGGTCGCTTTTCTAAAGTTCTCTTGCAGATCACCTATAGCTCTGCCGGGGACTATATTTAGAAGCCAAAATGTTTGTTAACAAAGAAAAGCTTCTGTTATTGCTTAACTAAATGCTCATAGTAGCAAACTTTGTCTTAAGATGAAGAGGTTTGCTCCTTTAGTTTTTGTTTTTATTATGTCTCTTGCTTTTGTCTTGCATTTTAGAAGTTGAAGGCAATGTGCTCTGGGAGTTGAGTTAATTGCAGTGAGCAGATCAATATTCAGCAATCGCATCTTTTAAAGCCCTTTCTATCCTGAGATGTGATGTTTCTATATTTACCTCTGTTCTTGCTGTTTTCTGTCAGTAGCAAGAGAGCAGAGATCATGTCAGTGCTCTGCTGGAGAAATTGGGCCTGGGGTTTAGGAGGTGCCAGGCATTGAGTGACTGTCTAGAGCATGTGGTTGACTACAAGGTATAGTTGCTCTGGTTCCTTGTGCTCTTTCATGTGATTTAATGCAGATACATTTCCTTCATTGTAATCATGTTTGTAACTAGGAAGAAAGAAGACAAAGATGGCAGTGTTTAGAAGATACCTTCTCAAATACCTTCCTGCAAACAGACAGCTCCCAAATTCTTAGAGCTGGTTAGATGGGAGATAGCAGGAAGATGGCTAAAGCTCTGAAGAAGTGTGAGGAAGTGAAGTTTTTCTTGTCTCCTATGCAGGCAGTCTCCTGTAAGAGTTCTCCCCCATTATCAGATAGAATTAACTTAGGCATCTAATGTGGGTGTGCGCTGGAATAGTCAGTGCTTCCAGCCCCAGATGTACCCAATCTGTACCAGCTGCTCAAATCGTTTTCCCAACTGAACCCAGTACCCTCTCTTGACGGAATAATGGAAAATAGACAGTACTGGGTAAAGAGTGAATTTTTGATGTTCTTTCTAGTAATTCTCAAATATTCCCTTTCAGAAAGTATAAAAATGTTTTTATGCGTAGTATATTGGAACCACAAGGACTGACTTCGTATTTCAAAGTTGGAAGAAATGAGATTGATGTCCTACACAGTTGTAAAATGCCGAAAATAAGGGGAGCTGAAATGAATTAAAGCCTAGTGTTGAGAAAGGCCAAGAAAAAGCTTCATATCAACAGTGACTGTAATTGAAAGGGTCCAAATAAGTATTTAAAACCTCCTCTCCTGAGACGTCTAGGATTTCTGAATTTCAAATTGACATTTTATGTTTGACAAGGTGACATTGTATAAGAAATGTATTGTAAAACACTGCTGTACGATAGGAAAATGATTGAATGTAAATATTTCAAGATGTGGACCACTGTTCAAATGTTATCATAAATCTTTGCCATTGTTTTAGGGGATAACTCTTCATGCATATGTGAGCTGGATTGATAGCTAGCTCTTGGAAAGGAAATCATCAGTGGATTTCTGCCTTTGTCTCAAATATTAGTCTGACTTTACCACTAAAATGTCTTATTAGATTCTGTTATGTGCTTAATATTGTGCATATGTAAGTGCACTCACTTTTGAAGGCACTACACTAGCATTGCTTCTGTCCTGTTCAGTTAAGTGTTTTGAAATGTCACTGTTACATGATTGGAACTGTCACTATTATGTGGGCTGGGACAGTTTGTGTTCAAATTTTGCAAATGAAACAAGCCAAGCCATATCATTAACCACCCTTCTATTCTTTTCAGGTTTGGAAGGTTTACCATTGCTGCTCTTCAGTCCAAAGTAGAACAGTATGAACGTGAGACCAATCGCCTCAAGAAAGCTCTAGAACGGAGTGATAAATACATAGAAGAGCTAGAGTCTCAAGTAGCACAACTGAAACATTCAGATGAGGCCAAGGGAGATATGGAGGCCCTTTGCCAGAGGGCACCCTCTACAGATGGCAAGGGGCCCAAAGGCAGCGACGAGGTTGTGGCATCCAAGAATCAGGGTGACAGTGCCAGGAAGCAGGCTGGCTCAGCCACCTCCATTTCGGCTTCTCACCTAACAGCACCTAGCAGCAGACTCGCTGACACCAGTTCCGTCAGGCAGGAAAGCACCAGCAAGACTGAACCAAACTGTCCCAAGAACAAGGACAGATACCCCAAGCCCACAGAGATGCTGCTGGCTATGAGGGAGGCACCAATGGACACTTACTTGGAAGGAGAGTGGGGCAGTAAGCCAAGCGACTGTGCACCCTACAAAGAGGAAGAGCTTTATGACCTCCCAGCTCCTTGTACTCCTTTGTCCCTTAGCTGCCTTCAGCTAAACACTCCAGAAAACAGAGAGAACTCTGTCATCAAAGCAGGCAGTTCCAAAAAGCATGCAAACCATCTGAGAAAACTGGTATTTGATGACTTTTGTGACTCGCCAAATGCCTGTACTAACAATTCTTCAGAGGATGACGTAAGTCAAAGCGAAAGTGAAAAGAAGTCAGATCGTTTTGCTTCCCCCAAGGCAGGATTTTGGGATTGTTGCTCCACAAGCTATGCCCAAAGCTTAGAGTTTGACAGTTCAGAGGGGAACATAATGGCAAATTCTGTTGGGGAAATTCCTTCGAAATTGAGTGAGAGGTCAGGCTCATGCTTGTCCAAGAGACTAAATTGTATTCGCTCTCTTGAAATGAACCGGACAAGAACATCCAGTGAAGCATCCATGGATGCTGCTTATCTTGACAAAATCTCCGAGCTGGATTCCATGATGTCGGAGTCTGACAACAGCAAGAGTCCTTGTAGTAACGGTTTTAAGTCAGTGGAGCTGGAGGGGTCCTCAAAGTCACCTCGGGGCAGTGAGCTGCTGGAGGAACCTGACAAGCTGGAAGATGGCCCCAAACTGAGTCTTTCCAAAAACGCTCTCACTCCTGATCAGTTAGAAAATGGAAATGAGTGGAAACCCACTTCTTTTTTTCTCCTCTCTCCGTCTGACCAAGAGATGAGTGAAGAGTTTTCTCTGCACCCCACTTCCAATTCAGGTGCCAGTGAGATCAAACCCCAGAGCTGTTTATTTCAGACAGAATTTTCCCAGGGTGTCCTGTTAAGTGGTTCCCATGGACTGTTTGAAGAGCAGAGGTTTGGGTCCTCTTTATTTAAGATGTCCTCAGAGATGCAGAGCCTTCACAGCCACCTTCAGTCTCCGTGGTCTACTTCCTTTGTGCCCGACAAGAGGAGTAGGAACGTGAGCCAGTCCACAAAGAGAAAGATACAGAGCAGCCTTCCCAACGCCAGCCCGTCCAAAGCCACGAAAAGCTGACTCACCAGCGAGACGTCCCGGGGCGGCGAGTCGTCCCGGGGCTTTGTCCTCAAAGGCGTGTGGATGCTGTTAAGATCACTGTAGTCACTTCTGAAGGTTCTGTACAACCCTGAACCGATAGCCTCCAGTGACCTGTCAATCAGAGAAGTGGGTTTACCTCTTCCCAGGACACTTCATCTCGAGGAAACTCTGGTCTTCTCATTGGTGATCTTCCTTACCAGAAAGGTTAGGGAGAAGGGTTTCATTTGTCCCTGTACTGTTTGCTGTTTTGTTTTAAACGGAAGTTCATGTATCTGTACTGGCTAAATGCTACCTCATTTCTTACTGAACTGTTAAGTGGGGTGGCCTGCTAACTGTCCTCAGAACTTGTGTTTCTTGGGACTTCCCGTATTGTCTGCACCCTTCTTGAAAGCGATTTCTGGAGAGGAAATGATTCTGTGTGTCCTTTTTTATTTTAGTTTTATTTTATTTTGTGTTTAGTGTTGGCCTAATTATTATGCAAGGCCATGTTGGAGAAATGGTACTCTGACCGTAGAGTATTCACTAACGTTTTCTTAGGTTTTACATAGTTACTTATAGCTTGTTTCATTGTGTCCTGTCCGTGTGTGTGTGTGTGTGTGTGTGTGTGTGTGTGTGTGTGTGTGTGTGAAGTTAGAAATTGTTAGGTATTGGCAGGCATGGATCAGTTGGGCTGGGAAGAACATGAACATCCTAGGTTCATTTTCCAGATGTGTAGGTAGAAAAGCAATCTGTTAGGTTGATCCATTGTGTCACAGGGAGCCTTTTATGTGATAAAATTCTTGTTTGCATGTTACTGTTCACAGGGAACTGTACGCATGGGAGCCTTTTTGCTTGCTCCATTCTCCATCCGGAGGAAAAAGAAGTTCCTATTGGCTGATAGAATATCGATTATGTAGGACTTTTTTTTTTTTTTTTTTTTGTGAAAAGTAACAAGTGGGAATTGGGAATGGGAATATGTAAGAGCTAAGCACAACTTTTAGTTTAGGCTTTAAAAAGTACATTACTTTAAACATGTTTGGTATGTCCATATAGGCTGTAAAAATGTGTATGCTAATAACTTATCTAATGTGCACTGAACATTTTACATGTATTGTCTTACCTTAACACTGCATGGTTTTTTATGTGAAGTGAATAAAGGATGCCATATGCACTACATGTCTTTGATGTCATCTCAGATAATGAATTAGCCTCGGATACTTTTTTCAATTCATTTTAAAATACAGCTATTAACCCAGCTATAGACCTAAGGTAGTATGTACCTGTTTGTGTTTGTGGTGCAGAGGCTGGAGCCCAGGACCTTGTGGGTGCCAGGCCAGTCCTCTACTTCTGAGCTGCAGCCTTACCTGCACCTGTTTTGGAAAGGTCTATGAAAAAGAAAAAAAAGAAAGAAAAAGAAAAAGCAGAGTTTTATAATGTTCCTTACATACATTTTTTTTTTAAATAAAAAAGGTACCCTGTGCCACAAGAAAATGATCTGAAATTCAAATTATGTTTCAAAATAAAGGCTTACTGGAAGGCAGCTGCACCATAAGTGTCTGTGTCTGCTCCTGAGAGGAGCAGGAGAGTGGAATACTTGCTACAGCAACCGTGGCTCGGAAAGCCTAAAATATGTACTGTCTGCCCTTTTCCTTAAGATTTGTCGACCCTTGTTATAATAGACTCTGAGGATTCAAGGAAACCATAAAAAGTACAACAAATCACTTTCATGATCTAGAGAATCATGTTCTCCACTGTTAGAAGAAACAATAACCAGGGGAGAAAAGCTAACAGGGTAGTATTTGTTTGATCACACATGTTTTCAGGAATTCATTTCTTTGCATGGTAAACTAACGGATATTTTCAGAGCTAGTGACAATTTAAACATCTTTGATGATACAGTTAGTTATACATTTAGAATTCATATAGAAATTAAGGATTTTTTGTCATGGTAAATATAAGAGTGCTGTAGCCTATCCCCCAAATTACTTACATTGAAGTTTAACTCCCAGGGCACTGACATTAAGAGCTGGGACCATTGGAAAGTGATAAAGTCATAAAGGAGTGGTGTTAATGACTTTGCACTTGCCTGCCTCTTCTAAGCATAGCTAGTAGCTACCATCTTTGATATCAAACCCTGTATCTTCTGATGCCTTGATTCTAAACTTCCTAGCCTACAAAACTGCAAGAAATTTCTATTTTTTTTCCCTATGATCAGCCCAAATGGGCCAAGACAATCTCCAAATTACATAATGAAGAGTGTGTCTATTTTTAATCAGTTTGCATATCACCATTATGCCATGGAAGTTGAAATTGTAGCCTAGTTTACCAATGACTAGCCTGGGTGAGTGCATCCCTCTTGGGCCAGAATATTTCAACAGCATCCTTCCATCCTCCCTAAAACAATGTTTATTACATTATATTAAAACCATTCTTTTCCTCAACTACAGGGGTAGTTGTATAGGATTTGACTTCAATCACATTCTTGTCTCCCTTACTCTCAGTATCTGATTTCATAACAAACAGGTAGTTTCACAGATTTTCAAATGTGCATACTATGTCCACTCTGAAGAGAATACCATTGAAGGGTTGGGGATGTAGCTGGGTTGGTGAAGCCCTTTCCTGGCATGCCAGTGGCCTGGCCTGTGTTCCATCCCTAGCACTGCACAAATCCTATGTGATGGATCACACCACTGATCCCAGCAGTTGGAAGGTGAAAACTAGATGATCACAGTTCAAAGGCCGGCAGGAGAGATGGCTCAGTGAGTAAGAACACCAGCTGCTCTTCCAGAAGATCTCTTCCATTCTCAGCCTTCAGGCAACTCGGGATCAGACAGCCTCTTCTGGCCTCCGAGGGCACCACGTTTGCATGTGGTGCACAAACTCAGGCAGAGCAAGCACACATATAAAAGAATTCGGGTTTTTTTTTTTTTTTTTTTTTAGTTCAAAGTCATCCTCAACTACATATCAAGTTAAAGGCCAGCGTGTGATACAGGAGACTAACTAAAAAACAAAAACTAAAACACTTGAAGCCAAATATTTTTCTAGCCTCCATTTCATATGATTCACTTTCAAAACTTCCAATTTGTGGAAAACCAAGCAGAGTCAGTAACCACATGGCTGGAATGGTATGGAACCATAGCTTGGAGCTAGATGTCCAGCTGCAGAGGAGATTATCTTCCTTGTCCACATTTGTACCAAAAAAAAAAAAAAAAGAAAAAAGAAAGAAAGAAAAAAGAAAAGGTGAGTGTGTTTGGAGTTTCTCGTTTCTCAAGGATTCTTTTTAATGTGTCTGGGGAGTATGCCTGTGTTTCTAAGTAACAGTCAATTTCTGTCTGTTTTCTTGAGTCTAATCTGGTTTATGTTAGGATGGCTGGTGGCACAGTTGATGAGCACACAGTGCTTTTCAGGATTCCCATCAACTGACATTTGTATGAACTGGACCTTCCCCATTGGTTCATTTCACTTAAGCTATCTATGTTGGAAAACGATAACACTTCTCCAGACACACTTGGTAAGGACAGCTCTTGTTTTTATAGGAACAACTTTTGATCGTTAATCTCTCTAAAAAGCTATATCTACATAGCTCTCTAAACAAGATGTTAGAGGCTTCTTGTTAGGACAGTAGAGTCCTCTTAATTAAAAATCTTCATCCCATTTAAAAGTTAAAAGTTTTATTGAATTAGCTAGCGCGCGCGCGCGCGCACACACACACACACACACACACACACACAAACACACACACACACACACACACTGAAAGAGGACTAAGCTTTACAAGCCCCCCTGATTTCTTATCTGCTTTGCTTTCCTCTTTTTACTGTCTGTTGGCTTGAAACAAAGGCACCACTAAGCAAGGGAAGACCTTGGTCTTGGGCTGTGTAATGTTTCAGGACCATATTGTTTCTGCAGACCTGATGATTTCTAGTATTAAAAATGTAACACATACAGAGGATTTTCTCCCTCATGCTGTACCTGTGGATGGTATGTGCAGAGAGTATCAAATTGAAACGAACAGTTCATGGTGTGCAGGCTGTTAGACTAGGAGACTTTCCCAAAGCCTCACAGAAGGCTTCCATTCCGTCTGTGGGAGACCTACAAAGCAGCCCTTGCCTATCACTGTGTAACCCGATCCCCTTAATAATACTTGGCAGAGAGAAAACCTTTTAAGCAATGATCTCAGAGTGCAGAGTGAACATTTATTGCCTAATTCTCGGAACCCTACTCACAGCGAGGAAGCATCTATTAAAGCGCAGATTTAAGAATCCATCTGGAGCACAGCTAGGGTGAACTCAGTTTGGTGTGACTGTGGTAGTCTAGAACACCTTGAGTTGCAGTACCTCTTTCTCAATAAGGTCTCTGGTTATGTGATAGAGAGCAGCAGGCGGTCTCTAATAAAGGTTGGATGGGTTAAACTGTTGTGTAGACCTGAGGACTTTTTGTGTTAGGACACAAAGACCCATTCTCCAAAGGGCCAAGATTTGCTTCGGGGCATTTGCCAAAACTTCTGTGAGGAGAGAAGATGGAATTTTGGTCCTATTTGATTCTTACAACATAGGTGAAAGGTGAGGACGTCTGGAAGCTTCACAGAGGTGTTTTCCCTTAGGGTCTTGAAAGGTAAAGAAGAGTTCGCTCAGAAGAAGACCTCTCTTCTGCGCGTCTGAAGGGGAAATGTTTTCCAGCAGCCTTCTTGGAAACGGTACTGGAGGCAAAGCTAACGACAAAGGGTTTCCGGTACTGCTCCAGCCACAGCTTTCAAGTGGAGCTTTGCCCCTCCTCTTTTCAGAGTCCCCCGAGACTCCGGGTCTCGCTCCAGCCGCCTGAACCGGCGGCCTGGTGACGAGACAGCGGCTCCCTAGGCGCTGGCAGGCTTTGGAGATGGCGGGGCCGGCTCTCTGCTGTGCATTAAGGCGAGCTTGGCCCTCTGAGGGCTTGGAGAAGGTCACCCCCGTGTTTAGGGTGAGGAGGTGGGGTCTGGGCCACCCGCAGCAGCCCAGTCCCCTCTCGCAGCACTCATCCCGAGGACCTCAGCCGTTTGGGATTCCTGCCAGCTTCCCCTCCGCCTCCTCCCCTTCGCAGTCACTGGGGAGGACCCACCCGGCTCACCCGCCCCTGAGCCTGCAGCCCAAGTTCCCCGCGCTCTTGAGGGCGCTCTTGGCTGGTCCTTCCTTCCCGGGCGGGCCGCATTCCACCAGCCGGTTCCGTGGTTTCCTTTCATTTTATTATCACTCTCGAAACCTGGCGATTAAGACGCGAAACCAACAAAGAGTTTTCTTTCCACCTTAACCTTGCACACAATCCTTTAACAAATTAATTAATCCTAATGAATTAACACTTCATTTATTTAAACGCGCTACAGTCCATGAATTAAATTTTCATGCAGTGATTAAAGGCTGTTAAAATATGCATGATTTCGTTAAAATTTTATAATAAATCAGGGCAATGTGTTACATGACAAGGCAACTATTTCCCAGTCCCTCGCAAGGGGCTTTGATTTGTGCGGGCGGCGGGAAGGAGGGGCGGCTGGCGGCAGCGCAGCGAGCAGGAGCGCCGGGCGGCGGCAGGACCCGGCTCTGCACTGGCGGCCTTGGACTGGCTGCCTCGCGGTTTCCTCCGCGGCCTCCAGACCCTCGAGGGATCCAGTTTCTGGGGGCCGAGGGGAGCCGGCGAGGTCGGCGAGCGCGCCCTTCTCCGTCCTCGGGTCCCTTGGGCGGAACTGCTGGTCCTCGGCGGTGGCAGCGGGAGTGTGGGTCCGGGACCCAGCGGCCGCTCAGCGGGTGTCTGACGCGGGAAGGCCATAGAACTTGCATGGTGTCGCGTGGGGTCAGGGGCCAGCGTACCTGTGGGCGAGTTTGTTTGTCGTTGTTGATTTTTTTTTTTTTTTAAACCCGGGGACCTGGACGCGCCTTCTCTGAGCGGCGCGCTCCTCCAGCCTGAGCCCGCGGGGCGCAGACGGAGCAGAGGAGCCTCTGTTCTTCAGGGCCCTAAATCCCAGGGGCCAGTGCCCTTGTTAAGCGGACAACAGTGATCACTCGGCCTGCAAAAGTAACAGTGTCGACTGGCAGACAGGCAGGGAGGCCCAGCACCCGTGAAGGGTGTTCCCTTGGGCCTCTCCGGGAGGGTTTCCTAAGGTAGGTGGGTCTGGTGAGAGATTCGAGTGGAAATGGACACAAATCTGTATATAATGTAACCAACGCTAAGCGCAGTGACCTGTAATGAACTTACTTGGGACGCCCAACCCTGCTGCAAGGTCACCTTTGGGTGGGGTGGCCACATTCAGTAAGATGCCCCCAAACGAAGTTGCATCTCAGCTAAATGGCCAGGAAAAGGAGGAGGGGTTGGGGGAAGAGGAGGAGGAGGAAAAGAGGAGAGAGTGGAGAGAGAAAAGAAATCATGGCTTTTCCCACTGTTTTACTTGAGATCTCCCCACTTGGTTCTAACTCAGGTCCATCCGAGTGCAGATTGGGGAGTCTTGGGAAAGACCCGGGTAGACCCAAGGCTTCTCAGGCCTGGACCTGGTAGACCAAGGGAGGCAAGTGCGAGGGGTGGGGGTAGAGAGCAAGGACAGTGGCTTCCCGGAAATGAGCCTGGAGTCCTAGCGTGGCATCGCGGTGTGGAGCTCAAGGGTGCCGTACCTAGACCCCGTGGACCACGCAGGACAGGGTTACCAGCCAGCACTAGTCTGGGGCGCCCCTGCCCGGTCCAGAGTCCCGGGACACTAGAGAAGGTCCTGGGCCCTGGGCAGGACTGGCGAGGAGTGAACACCTTGGAAAGGGGAGTACAGGGCTGAGAAGCTCGGGGAGGACGCTGTAAGAGGTCCGGCACCTCCCTGGGGAGGCGGTCCTGAGATCACACCATTCCTCCCCAGTGCTGCTGGAGTGAGGAGGCACCGGACTGTCAGAGTCCTCCACTAGGACACCTCGAGCCCTCCCTAAGCCTATATGCCCTCTATCTGGACCTTCACACTGTGATGCCTGGCCTTTGAAGTTGCCTATGAACGCTGATCTCTCGCTGAGCCTGGAGAAGTGTTTCATTTTAAACAAGACAGTGTCTGCAGACATGACTCCCAGAGTCGAGTCAGGGGAGCACCGCCTGCATGACCCCGCGTCATTCCCAGGACACCTGCCACGGATGTCACCACAAATATCCTCTTCCTGGGGCTTTCCCCTGTTCATAGACTGTCACCCCTTGGAGAGAAGCCATGGAGTTGGAGACTATACCGGAAACTCGGTTTCCAGCATCCTGTGGGAAGGAAAAGTTAGTATCCAGATGAGCAGCAGAGGTCGTGCACATCCTTCTGGGTGAAGGGTGGGGCCAGAGGAATAGAGTTCTCCCCTGACTACACAGGCCTTTGCTCAGGTCCCCTCTTGTGTCCTCACTCTAACTAACCAGTGTTCTCTCTAGTTCTGTAAAGGGGTGCTGCCAAAGGAAATATAAAGCCAGGGCTGCCAAAGGAGGAGGAGAAAATTAATTAATGAGGAAGAGAAATGTGTCTCTGATCCAGATGATAGACTCCCTGTCCCTGGGGGCAGAAATTCCTTGGAAATCAATAGCTGTGCATTCATTACCCTCTCTTGATAAAATGCAAAGCTCTGAGATGGAGAGGGGGTGGTAATCTGTGCTGGTCATTAAACGAGAAGGTGTGTGTATGTGGGGGGGGGGGTTGCCCCAGAATTCATGCCAAGACGCAGACCCTATGTGGGCACCACTAACCCAGGCAGGGGCCAACTAGTTAGAGCCCTTGCCATGCAGGAACACCAAGCAGTGGCATGTGGGAGGGCAGAGCCTAGGCCTACCACCCTTTCCTTTTACCCTCCTAAGGAAGTGTCCCAGGAAGGCGTGGAGCTGAGGGTAGGCAGCCTGGGGCAGGATGGCTCTCCAAGCATCATTCTGTACTCCTGTGTGTTAATCTGGCATCACAAATCCTACATCTATAGCACACATACCCTCTTGCTGTTGCTTAGACCTGTGCATAGACCATAAACATCTAGAGATCAGACACTCATAAATCACAGCTCCTTTTATCTGCACAGCCTTGTACTGTTCCAGATCAGGGCTGAGCAAATGTTTCAGGAAGGAGAATGAGAAGCTGGTCAGGGGGCTATGAAAAGAACAGGCCTGGCACATCTGCCTAGGGCAAGCACACGACCTTCTAAGGAGACCCCTGCACAGGTATTGCCATCCCCAATCAGCCCTGGCTTGTTGTACACTTCCAGGCTTTTTCTCTTGTCCCTGGCCCCTTCTCTTCTTTAAGTACAAGCATTATTTGATAAATCTGTTTGTGACAAGTGTCACAGTGGAAAACAAAATGAGGCACAGATGACCTTTGGATGGGACCCATATTTCCAGTCCCAGCAAAAAGGACAGGGTAGAAGTCTGGCCTTACTCAGAGAAAGAAAAGTTCCCAAAGAGAGGTGAGGGAGGGAGGGAGTCTTGGGATAGTCGCTGACCTCAGAATATTGCACCTCCCAGCTGGGTCAGAAGGGTGAACCGAGGTTTGCTTGGTGTAGGTGAGGACACCATGCCCTCCAGCCCCTTCCCAGCAGATCCATCTGGCCACAGACCTGTCTGCCTTTCAGTCTGCCCTACACCATTTAAGGTCCCTAGAGGCAAGCATTTCCCAGGGACCTGGGAGTCCAGACTGCTGGAGCTTGCTACTAAGAAGGCAGGGTGTTTGTTCCTACACCACACGAGAGAGTGTAGGGACCCTCTGCAGTGGGTGTCAGAAAGGATTAGGTTAAGATTAGATTATGCCCGGACCCCCGATGGGACAGGGACCTGAGGACTCACTCTTTCCCTCTAGCGACGTCCTGCTCATGGTCCATTCCTGCTGAGATAAAGTTGCATTTAGCGCTCCCTGGGGAATCACATAATGGATGAAGAAGTGGCTCCTTCTTGCACCAGCAAATGAACATCCTTCTCACTTCCCTCTCAGGCTGGAAGAGAGGGAGGGGGTGGGAGGACAGAAAGGAAAGAAAAGAAAGAAAAAGCCAGGGATGCCTGTGGGCTCTTCTTGCAATCTGAATAACCCGAGTGGGTATCCTGAAGACACACACGTTTTAAAGCAAAGGAGAATAAAATCTGCTGGACTGCAGATTCAGGTTTGCAGAAGTGCGATCTGCCCTTTGGTGGAAATGCAGACCTCCTTGGTATGTGAGTGACCTGAAAGATTATTTATCTGATCTCTGCTTCCCATAAGCAGTTCCTTGCCTCTCTCAGGCTCTCTCACTAGCAGATGTGATAACATCTGGACCGTTATTATCACCCTAGGCAAGAACTGTGTCCTTAGGGACTTGGGCACCCGAGCTGAGGCTCCCCTGAGAGGCCCTTGATCTTCCTGCTACATGAGAGAACTATAACAGGTTGCTTAATTAATTTCTTCTTAGGTGTGATTTCACAGTATTATTATTATTATTATTATTATTATTATTATTATTATTATTAAAGGCTGAACCAGACAGGTACCGGTTCCATTTTATTATTATTATTATTATTATTATTATTATTATTATTATTAAAGGCTGGACCAGGCAGGTACCAGTTCCTTCAATCTGATTTGAATTAATATTTTGAATTACAATCCCCTATAAGTTAGCCTCATCTTGTATCCTGGGGAAGAAAAACAATATAAGCAAGCAGAGATAAAGCGCCAGGGGCCAAAAGGATGAAAAAGAAAAAGTCCTCTTTTCAACATCTCATTCTCCTTTCTCTGGAGTGATTTTCTTTTCCTGGAGTTGCCAGCAAAAAGTGTGTGCGTGTCTGTGTCTGTGCGTGTGCGCAAGTGTGTGTGTGTGTGTGTGTGTGTGTGTGTGTGTGTGTGTGTGACCTGAGAGGAAAAGATCCTCGGCTACACCCTGTTAACTATTTTTCCCTTTTGAAGACAAGAAGCCTCAGATCACCTAGCGCTCCTTTGAAAAGTGAGTTTGTACACGGTGAAAGGAGACAAACAATAAGAGAAACGCACAATTTCATTTCAACAGCCTTTCCTAAGTAGAACGCACTGGCTCCTTGTGGCTCCTAAGTGACGGTCACTGGTGGTGCCTGACACAGTTATATTCACAGCAACACCAAAGTATACAGAGAAATTAAATTACGTGGAAATCAATAGCGTCTGACTGCTTCAAACAACTGTCTGTCACGGCTATTATTCTCCAAGAGCCTATTTATAAACCATGAAAGAAGCAAGTTCTGCAGCATAAAGACAGCATCTTCTGCATCGCGTCGCTGTGTTGTTATTTTTCTCCATATACAGAGGAATGCACGGGCATCATTTAACATACAAATGCCTCTCGGTATACATTATGTAACAGCTTGTTAGGCACCCAGTAGTGGAGGTGTGCCTAAATAATGCGCATATGATCTGGGTATGCGACAGGGTGGCAGGAAAACACGCGCGCGCGCGCACACACACACACACTCACACTCACACACACGGAAGAGTGCGTGCATCCTCCGGCTTCCTCCAAAAGATGCCTACCCTGAGACAATAGCTGGCCTCTCTGATCTTTGCAGACCCGCGGTGGAGAGGTGAGGCGTGCAGTGCGCATGCCCGGCCAGCTACAGGTGCATCACCTGCCTTGTCCTTGCTGGTGGTCACTATAAGAGCGGCTCCCACGCGCTGCCGGCGGCTGCTCGACGAGCGCGCGCGCGCTCGCTCACTCGCTCGCCCGCCCGAGCACGGCGCCGCGGCCAGCGGAGGACGCGCGCCAGACGGACGGGAGACAGCTGATGCCTGTCAGCGCGGCGGGGCCGCGAGCTCTCGCGAGAGCTCCCCGGGCCGGCCGCGAGAAGTGGGGCTCAGGTGTAAGAGGAGTGCATCCCGTCGGCGCGCTGGGCTAGAGCTCTTGGAGAAGCGGGCTCGCGAGACCGGCGCGCGGGCGCTCTGCGCGGTGCGGTCCGAGGCAGCGGCCGGCGGCAGCGGGAGCCCGAGCAGGAGCGGCGGCGGCGGCGGCGGCGGCAGCCCCGCGGCGAGGCCAGTGCGAGCCGCCCCGGGCCGCTGCGGCCGCAGCCTCGGCAGGGAGGCCGGGCGAGCCGGCGTGCGCACTTTGCGGCGGACTTTGCGAGTGTTTGTGGATATTTCCATGCCAAGCCGTCAAGATGATGTCCATGAACAGCAAGCAGCCTCACTTTGCCATGCATCCCACCCTCCCTGAGCACAAGTACCCGTCGCTGCACTCCAGCTCCGAGGCCATCCGGCGGGCCTGCCTGCCCACGCCGCCGGTAAGCGCCCCCGACGCCCGCGGCCACGGCCCGGCCCCGGCCGGCGCGCACGCCCCCTCCCCCGCTCCGAGGTGATGCATGTCGGGGGGCTGCTGAGTGTCGCCCCGGGTCCCGCTCCTGCGGCCGGGAGTAGTAGTAGTATTATTTTTTAGAGGGGTCCCGCGGAGAGGCACGTGCGTCCAGGGGCGCTTGGGGTCGTGTTCCGTCTGCCTGTGCCTCTGTCCAGCGCCCGCGATGCGCGGGCAGCTCTGGGGCCGGGACTCTCGACTTTGCTCCACTTTCTCTTGTGAATGTCACGCCTGCACGAGGCGATCTCTAGGCTCGCTCGGGTGTGCAACACGGGTCCTTAGCTTCGAGTTACATCTCCGTTTCTTCTCTTTTTCTTCTTTTCGCCCCCCCCCTCTTTCTTTTCCCCGTCTCCCATTCCCTTTCCCGGCATGTATTCCCGTGTCCCCCTTCTTCACCGCCCTTCCCTGCCGCCCTGTCCCCCGCTCCTTCTCCGCGCGTCCCCTTCTCCTCCGTTTACCCCGCTCTTCCCACCTCCCTCCACCCCCCGTTGTCATTTTGGTCGCATTGTGTTTGCCTTGTTGCCTGTGCTTTCCGGCTTGTGTGTGTGTGTTTTGTGCGTGTGGTTTTTGTTGTTGTTGTTGGGTTTTTTTGTTTTTGTTTTTGTTTTTGTTTTTTTGGTGGTTTCTCCCCCTTTCCTTTTCTTTCCGCTTTGGTTTGTGTCGCCTGCAGCTGCAGAGCAACCTCTTCGCCAGCCTGGACGAGACGCTGCTGGCGCGGGCCGAGGCGCTGGCGGCCGTGGACATCGCGGTGTCCCAGGGCAAGAGCCACCCTTTCAAGCCGGACGCCACGTACCACACGATGAACAGCGTGCCCTGCACGTCCACGTCCACCGTGCCGCTGGCGCACCACCACCACCACCACCACCACCACCAGGCGCTCGAGCCCGGCGATCTGCTGGACCACATCTCGTCGCCGTCGCTCGCGCTCATGGCCGGCGCGGGGGGCGCGGGCGCGGCGGGCGGTGGCGGCGGCGCCCACGACGGCCCCGGGGGCGGCGGCGGCGGCGGCCCGGGGGGCGGCGGCGGCCCGGGCGGCGGCGGCCCCGGGGGTGGCGGCGGCGGCGGCGGCCCGGGGGGCGGCGGCGGCCCGGGCGGCGGGCTCTTGGGCGGCTCGGCGCACCCGCACCCGCACATGCACGGCCTGGGCCACCTGTCGCACCCGGCGGCCGCGGCCGCCATGAACATGCCGTCCGGGCTGCCGCACCCGGGGCTGGTGGCCGCGGCCGCACACCACGGCGCGGCGGCGGCGGCGGCGGCGGCGGCGGCCGGGCAGGTGGCGGCCGCGTCGGCGGCGGCGGCGGTGGTGGGCGCGGCGGGCCTGGCGTCCATCTGCGACTCGGACACGGACCCGCGCGAGCTCGAGGCGTTCGCCGAGCGCTTCAAGCAGCGGCGCATCAAGCTGGGTGTGACGCAGGCCGACGTGGGCTCGGCGCTGGCCAACCTCAAGATCCCGGGCGTGGGCTCGCTCAGCCAGAGCACCATCTGCAGGTTCGAGTCGCTCACGCTCTCGCACAACAACATGATCGCGCTCAAGCCCATCCTGCAGGCGTGGCTGGAGGAGGCCGAGGGCGCCCAGCGGGAGAAAATGAACAAGCCCGAGCTCTTCAACGGCGGCGAGAAGAAGCGCAAGCGGACTTCCATCGCCGCGCCGGAGAAGCGCTCCCTCGAGGCCTACTTTGCGGTACAACCCCGGCCCTCGTCGGAGAAGATCGCCGCCATCGCCGAGAAACTGGACCTCAAAAAGAACGTGGTGCGGGTGTGGTTTTGCAACCAGAGACAGAAGCAGAAGCGGATGAAATTCTCTGCCACTTACTGAGGAGGGTGTGAGGTGGTGCCGGGTGGGGCAGACTGGGGAGCTGAGGGGTGCGCTTCTTCTCCTCTGGCCTGCTTCCCCTCATTTAGAGTGTCCGTTATCCTGCCTGCATTTGGGGAGTCCCTTCTCTTCGTCCTTTCCTCAGCCCCACTCTGCACCCTGCCCCAAACGTCCCCCACCTAGAGGACAGGGGTGCTGGATGTGGAGAAAGGATGGGATGGTAGGAGAGAGCAGGGCGTGGGGGGAAGGAGAGCAAAGACTAGAGCCGGGGTTTTGAGGAGCAGGATGGTTCTGGAGACTAGGGTGGGTGGGGAAGATGGGGGAGGAACCGGGGATGGACCGTTTTCCTGACCAGAGACACTTATCAAAATCAACTGGGGACCAAGGAACTATGTACAAAGACAAAACTACCAACCACCACCCAAAACAAAACAAAACATGAAACCCTAGACAAATAAAGAAGGGAAAAATGTCAAAGAAAGATGCTTTAGGAATGTAAGTCCGGGAGCAGTGTTGTGCAGTTTCATTAACCCAAAGGAAGAGAAAAGAGCAATACCATTTCCACCACCGCCCCAACTCCGTGCGCACACACAAGTGAGTCAGTCATAAGTGAAAACCAAGCAAACTGGAGCATGGAATTCCGGATAGGAAGCTAGTTGTTCTGTGTTTAATTTTCCCTTCTGAAATCTGACATCCTCAAATCCATAAACTCTTATTTATTTCCCTTTCCAAAGAGATCCCAAGGTCTTGCTTTAGCTCTGGAAGGCTCTGGAGCTTAGCTGAAAGGAACTTGGGAGACCGGCTGGTTGTATAAACTGAACCTTCCTTTCCAGGAGCCAGATGGCCAAAGTCCTGGGGCCTGTTCTTGGTCAGGTGAGGATCCTTAGGCAATGAGAGTCTAAAAGACAGAAATTAAGGTCTCTGATATAAGTGTTCTATTCTGGGATAATTACATGGTAACAACTAGAGTATGATTTTTTTCTTTTTCATTTTTGTTCATGGATCCATGAACAGATTATCTGAAAATAATTTTTTTTCTCTCAATCCCATTTATAGAACTTTTACCTGAGCCGGCCCCCTGTTTTTCAATCCGATTCAAACTGTCTGCTGACTTGACACTCCTTGCTATTAATTTAAGTGGAATGATAGGGTGAAAGTCGTAGGAGAGGAACTTCCATTCTCAGCTTTCTGCCCTGAGTAAGACTCATCTTACTCTGCTAGCCCCCTTCTCTGTCTCTGGGAGAACATGAAGTTATTGAAGAGCTGAGAAGTTTCTGCTTTCATTTGGGGGCAGAAGTTGGCTGTAAGAAAAATCACCTACAATCCCAGAAGAGAGGAAGACTTTAAAGATATAACACCCCCCCCCCCACACACACACACCTCTTGCTTTATTTGTCTGAAATAGGTCTGCACTTCCCTGGGGAAAGCAGGACACTTGTTTCCTTCTTGTTGATGTTATTCAGGGTCATTTATTACTGGGGATAAATGTTGAGTTGCAAAAACTTTAATTTGCACTATGAGTTTCCAGAATAAAGAACATATATGGTATTTCGTACTAACAACCCAAGCTGCTGATGGATTTAAAAAAAAAAAAAAAAAAAGAGAGAGAGACAGTTGAAGGTGGTTTGGTGAAATGCCTGCTTTGTGTACAAGATACTATGTGGATCTCACGTGGAGATGGTTTGTTACTATCCTTTAACCGTAACTAAAGGTGAACGCAGAACAAATGAGGGGGACACAAGACTGAAATCATGCATGATTCCAGAGGTGCAGAAAGAAATCCGATTAGGTCTTACTCTGGTTAGGCGTTGTTTTAATTATGTTGTATATCATTGTTTGCAGCACAAACATTCTATGCATTTGAAACTGAGCACTAAACTGGGCTAGCTTTCTGGTAGACCGTTTTTGTGGATAGTGTGATTTCACAGTCTACTGCCTGTTTCCACTGAGAACACAGCATTATTGTAAATATTTTCTTTCGTGCACAGGCTCACACAGTGGTTACAAACTGCCAGTGTTAATCCTGCAATGTCTCACTGACTGCCGCTCCTGTCCATGTGTCTGCAGAGCTTTCTCCTTGGTTGTGTCTTTGCTCTATTGCCCCCCCCCCCCTTCTATCAGAACCATTTCTGTGCGCCAACATACAACAGGGAGATGTGTCCCAGTACACTTACAAATAAAACATAACTGAAAGAAGAGCAGTTTTATGGTTCGGGTGCATTTTTGTGTTTACATTGAGCCAAGTGCTGGTAGAGCTGTTCAACAAATGAGACAAGACAACCAAAAACACCAAACCAAACAAACAAAACCTTAACCAAACAAATTAACAACAAACAAGAAGGGGGAATAAGGGGACATCAAAAGAAGCGGAAGGATGAGATAGATTTTTGTTTTTGTTTTCTCTAAATCAGAATTAACTTTCAGAAAACTGGTGCTCCGAGTAAAATGGATTACTTGCCCATTTTTATCAGTGTTTTAATTTTAGTTACAGAAACTCTTAAGCCACAGCACTTGATTTGGAGTGGTGATGGAAAGTTGTAAATAGCCAGGCACCTGAAAAGCATTTAGGTTGAATCAGGGATGCAGGCATCTGGGGTTTGGAATGTGCTGTTCTACTAAAAAACACTTCTAAAAAAATGTTGTAACTGAATGACTTTTCGTTGACAGTTAATAAATTTTAAAATTATCCTTTGATTTGTCCAGATAACTTGTCAAATGCTTCTCTTCACTTAGAACATTTTGCATACCACTTAATGCTTCAGATTGAGAAGAGATTCTCTATTTTTGGTGACCTGGTACTAGATCAAATGCCAAATGTACAAACTTTCTTAGTAGTTGGGACTATATCCTCTGAAGTCATCCTATTTTAGCTAAACCTTTTTAATTTCACCGGCATATCTGTGAAAAAAAAGTGATGTTCAGGAGAGAATAGTACATTTTAAAAAGGTGTGATTTGAAAACAGTTGTTAATATTTTAAAAAGCACTAGAGGTATTTTTAAAAATAGATCTCTTCCATCAAAATTGATTTGTTTCTGTTAACGAAGTATCATCAGAGTTTCTAATAAAATACATTTGTAAAAGAACACATTATTTTATAGAAAAGTATGACCAGATTTCATTGTTGGAGATCCAGGAATGAACAAATAAAAAGATTTACAAAGGTGGTTTTTCTAATAATCTGCTCAAACAGAAATGTTGCAGGCAAATACATTTGTATTATATAATAATGGATAATGTATGTATTAAGAATTTAAGCATTTGTTTTGTATTAAGTAAATCCTTGCCCAGTACAAAAAAGAAAAGACTATTATGTTAATAAAACATCATGAAAACACATTGCTTTGCAGGGTTTCCTATTTTATGTATTAGGAAACTGTGCAAAACAAAACAAAAGTTTTGCTTTCTGGTGAGTGGATGTGTATACCGCAGGAAGGGATGATGTGATGTCTTCGTTAACTCTCAGCCCACGGAAAATTTAAAACAAAACTCCCGAAGAGAGGGCCAAGGTTTGCTGATCTGTGGTTGTTTGGTTTTCAAAGTTTTCTGGTTCCAAAAGTCTGGAATTCACACTAAGGGGATTTCCTCCTGCATCTGCTAGTGGGTGGAAATAAAAGTGTGTGATTCTGAACTCCTCTAAAGAACACAAGTTTCAGAGGGTTAGGAGAACTATGCTCTGGTTCTGTTTTAGATTCTCAGCACCAGCAGAACAGAAAAGAGAAAGAGAAAAATAGGCATTAAATGCACCCGCCACAGTAATACTACTTTCCTCTTAAATTGCTTTCCGAACTCTTCGTTGGGTTCTGTTTTTTGGTTGTTTTGTTTTGTTTTGGTTTTGTTTTTTGTTTGTTTGTTTGTTTTTGCTTTTTTTTTTCTGTAGGTCTAAGAAAGGATGCCCTCAGCATCCATCAGCTAACTTTAGATAGATTTTTGTCTTATGCGTGTTCCGAAATCACTCTCAACTTCAATTATAAGCTGTTAAATAAACCGTAGGCACCCACTGCCGTGATTGTATCGGTTTCTACTTTCTTGGGATAGATAAGATTGCGTGGGTCCAGTTCTTACACTTGGTCTTGCAGAAAGAGGACCTAGAGCAAGACTCTGAAGGTAAGTCCCAGCCTCAGGCTCAGATTTACCTTTATCCCTGGCCTCTCCACTGGAATGTCACCTGCCCAAACACCCCTGTTCCATCTTGCAAGTGGGTGGGCTTTCCTTTTTTAGCGCTTCAAGTATAAATAGGAGCCTTTTGACTGGCTAAAACCAGTGTTCCCAGCCTTAATCTAAGGGTCTTGATGGCCAGAGGGGAGGTGACGACCACAATTATACTGGATAATGTTCTGCCATCGCCTTCATTGCGACACCAGTCTTAGCCACACCAGAAGAGCCACAATCCTCGTGGGCTGTTTCAAAGGAGGCCACCAGCTTAATTGATTTAAAAAAAAAAAAAAGCAGCTGAAATCAAGTTCTCGCGGGGGCCTCTTTTTCACCTGCGAGATAAGCCTTGTCGCAATAATTACGTTATTTAATATTTGATCAAACCTTCGTGCCTCTGCGACTTCAGGCGTGCAGCACGGCCGCAGTCCAGCCAGGCACGTGCGATGCGGACGCGCGGCCACCCCACTCGGGTTGCCTTGCTCTCTGAATAATTTATGACCTGAGAGTTCTGGAAATTAATAAAATGAATGATAACAAGAAGCTAATTAAAAACTTTCTTAATTGTTGTCAAGTCAGCTTGATGGGAAACAGCCTTGGGTGACTCCATCCATGAAAACCGGCGGGTTGTCGCGGGTGGCGCTGGCCGTCCGAGCGCTCCTCCAACTCCGGGTGACAGCAGAAACGGCTGGCGGGGAATGCCTCCTCCTCTGCAGCTGCCTTTTGCAGCCCACCCACCCCACCCGCCAAACTTTTCACTGCAGGGCCGGTAGGTGTAGTTCCACACCAGAGTAACTGGGTCGTATTTTCAGCAGGGCGGGGTTCCCCTACCCCCCACCCATGCGAGCTTCTTACTTTCCCTTGCAACACCCACCCACGCGGGGGGCCCAGAGCCACCAAAAGCGCGGTTCTTGCGTCTACGGCCAAGTGACCGCAGTAGGCACCACATGTGTGTTTGCCTCCACCCGCCAGCCTAGAGACCCCTGGCCCCTAGGTTTCTAAGCAGTTAGCAGCCGCAGCCTTGAAAGGACGGCCGAACAGCTAGCACTTCCCCGGTCCGGGTCAGCATGCAGCCAGGCACCGCAGGACACGAGTGGGTTAAATGCCCAAGGCCAAGGCAACCCGCGCGCGTGCGCAGAGGTGGCCGCCGAGTGCCGGTTGCGGCGGGGGCGAGTCCGGGCGGACACCGAGCGCGTGGAGCGCGGCGGGGGAGGGAGCAGAGTCCGCACATGCGCACTGAACGCGCCCGGGGCCCCTCGGGGAGTCAGCTGCGGTTCCGGTTTTCAAAATTAGGCGCAGTCAGAGGTTGAGTCCCTCAAAGTGCCTGGAGGATTTGGTCTGAGTGAAAAGGGAGAAGACTCAGATCTCATAATGGTTAAAAATACTCTCCCGATATCCCAAGTTGCCTAAGTCAAAAGTCAGCTAAGATGCAGAAGTTTCAAAACTGGTTTTGCATATTTTTTGTTTTGTTGTTGTTTTTTTTTTAATTTATTATTTATTTTTAAGAATTGGATAAATAGGACCTGACCCAGGCTTTTTTTTTTTTTTTTTTTTTTTTTTTTTTTTTTGCCAAGATGCAGCTTGACCGATACCCTGCTACCCGGGCGAATTAGACTAGGGAAGATTTATACCTGAGGGAAAGGATTGGGCTGTTAGGGTTTTCGACCATCAGAATTCGGTGAAATCTTAAATCAAAGTGGACAATCCTAGGTCTGAGAGAACTTGGCAAAGCCTTGCATTCTCACCCCGACCCCCCCCCCCCCCGGTGGAATGAGGAAGTGCGCCCCTGTCTCCGTAGGAAGTGGCTACCGGGAAATTTAGAGAAAGAAAGGGTTGGAGGAAGCGGTGACGGGAAGTGGAAGGGACTGGCAGAGTTGGCAAAAGGAGGGATGGAGAAGAAAGAGACTGAGCATTTACCGAGTAAAACGAATTACAAGCGAAAGTTTGTTTAATAACTCCGACGCCTACCCTCAGCACAGCACAATGTATACAAACTTGCGTAGACGTGAATCAGAATAAAACAAAACGTTGACAATTTCCAGCCGCGGAAATTCACTTGCACAGGTCTCTTCTCCCCCTCTCCCGCCCCTGCCAAGTGTTGACAATAAACATTTAATGAAGGCAGAGACCTGACCGTCTCCAGACAGTGTCGGAATACTTTAAGCAGGCCATTAGCACGGCTTCTTCTACTTCAAACACCGCACGGCACACCCTTACATTATTTAAAAAAAAAATTACAACGTGTGAGATAAATAATCCGTTCATAAGGCTATCTTAAGTGGTCTGCAGGAGTCCTGATGCCCCTGTACTTACTAACAGAAACTAACTCATTGTAGATTACTCGCGCTTAAAAAATGTTAAATACAGTTAATGCAATATTAATCGCCCTTTGGTGATATAAAATGCAATATTTTCAGGCAGCTATTGAGCTTTTCCAGTGGAAGAGCTGATGAAAAGAGTCACAGCTGAATAGTGGAGAGAAAAAGGCTGGTATTTATTGCTTTTGTTTGGCTTTTGGCTACAGAGACAGGAACCTTCTAATGGGGTAAGGACATTTATTTTATCTGCAATCTATTGCTGAGAGAGCAGGGGCGGCAGATGGGGCTGGTGCGGTATTCACAGTGTAATTTAGAGCAAATCCTAATAACTAATAATGATTTATGTTAATTTTGATCATCTATGCGACTTTACCAAATCGTTGTGATAAAAGAAAGAAAAAGAAAGAGACGCTAAATGTGAAAAGGACTCTGAGGCTCACTGGTTTGGGAACTGCGTCCTGGGCTGCGCAGAATCTTAATATGTATTCTGTTTTAGCAATGGAAATGTAGGTATTCAAAAAGGCAGGTAGGGTGCCTTTGACACGGTCCAGAGGTGTTTCGACCAGGCTTATCTTTCTTCTCAAATCCACTTAGAATGTGCTGCCTTTGAGCGGCCAGCGCTTTTCATCCCAGTTTTAAACAAAACAGATACATTTCAGTTTTTTGTTTGCCTATATTAAACTAAAGAGTCTCATGTAGGGAGGGGAGGTCTTAGGACTGGGAAAAGCGGGGAACAGCTAACTGTACGCTAAGCTAGAGTCTTCCCAAAGAGTAATCTTAGTTAGTGGCTGGATTTGAAGTGAGTGTAAGTGCGGCCAGCAGTCTCAAGCGCACACTGCCACGCCTCATGCAGAAGTTCCATTACTGGTTCTTTAAACTCATTGCCAATTCCTGATCTTTACCTTCTATCTGACACTTGTTTGCCAACAGCAGCTTAGGGAAAGCATTTCGGCCTTTACCACCCATCTCTACCTTTCTCCTAGAAATTCCCAGACTTCTAAACTTAAACACGCTTCTTCTCTCTTGACTCCCTTGGTAGAGTGGCACCAGAACAAAACCCCGGGGGCTGCCGATAGAAACCAGGTTCTTCACTAAAACCGGACCGTTTTAGGCTTCGGTCCCAGCAATTTTGAAAGGGAGGGTCGCCTTGCTCCTGGCAATTTGCTTTCTTGGTTACCTTTTGTGGGTTTTAACGCCTCGGGGCTATAGTTTGGAAGTAAAACAGCATCAAAGCATCGCCTTATTAGCTCTGTATTTGAGAAATCCAGAGATGAAAACTACCTAAAAGGTTTAATAGGGCGGAACAGTATTTATTTGCCAAGCAAACAGCAAGAGTGTAGTTCAAAAGGGACGCAGTGGCTTCTCAGCAGGAGGCTGGAAGGGCAGGAACGCAGGCAAAGCGAATTTCAAGTTTCAGTTCTAAGGTTAAAGTGAATCAAATAAGCTCGAATAAGATGGTTCCTTTGATTTCTAATAATATCTCCCTCACCCAAAATTTATATATTCGAACTCTCAGTGTTTTTTCCACCTTCTCGAGTTCTTGTCGAGACTTTTAGTTAGTAAACTTTGAGATTTTTGTCTTAGGAAGATAGGTTATCTTTCTAAGGATTTTATTTATTTATTTTTTAAAAATGTATTTAAAATATGAATACACCTTTTGAAGTTACATTTTTATTATTTTTCTTCCTGTTTTTCTTTTTAAGGGGTACAATTGTAAAATTGCATTTGATTTCTTCTACTAGGAAAAAAAAATATCAAGCCACAAGATTGAGAATAAAGCCTTTCAAATTAAGTGGTTTTGTTTTTGCTTTTGAAGAATATCTATTAGTAACCATGCTGGTACTTTACTGATAGTATTCTGGGTATAAAGAAAACTTTAAGCAAAATAAATCTTTAAACAAAATATATCCAGGCAGCTGACATTGGCTGTTTGTTGATGTGGTACTCAGGAGCTGTTCCTGTTTGTGAGCTTGAAGCTGAGCCTCCTCGTGGATATCCGTAGACAAACAGATGTAACCACAGTTGTCTTTTTTTTTTTTCCTCCTTCAGTTGTTGCTGAATGTAACTGAATCTTATTTCTAAATTTCATTCAATTCCGTCTCAGTGTTTCAGCACCAGCAGCTACTCCCCTAAAGTGGAAGAGTGGTACATTATTGAACCTCTCTACCCAACAGCTCTGGGGTGCAAATGCAGTCTCGCAATGAGGTCTGACTGCACAGAAGCCCCTAATATGTTAATGGCCGTAGGGGATGCCTAAGGTACTATCTCAAGCTGCTTCGCACACCATATGTCAGGCCGTTAGCCACATGGATCTATTAATCAAAAGGAGCTGCAGAAGGAGGGGGAGCTCTTGGAAAGGGGGGGCATGAGAGAGATGGGGGAGGGGGAGAGGGATCGAGAAAGCATTTAAATATCCCTTACAGTGAGTTTTATTTACAAAAAGGAATAAAATAGATATTTTAAAAAAAAATCAATGCAGCCTTCCTTTGTATTAAGTGGAAGACTGTTCACAAATGTTTACCAAGGAATTAGTATTGTGTCTGGGTGTACCGAATAGAAGGAAATTTTGCCTCACGGGTCCTGTCTAGGGTTCCTTTATTTAACAACTTTTATAAACAAGACTCTCTAGGCACAGAAAAACTTTCTGTGATATGTGTTGTTTTATAGATGAATTTTATTAAAACAGAGGGAGGAGCAGGGGGAAATGCTTATTATAGGGACACAGAAAGGCATGGAGGGGAGTGTCTGGGGATTTATAATGAATATGTAATACACTAATATATATCTGCATGGGCAATAGGTGTGTGTGTGTGTGTGTGTGTGTGTGTGTGTGTGTGTGTGTGTTTAACCACCTCTAGTTGCTCTGACAGGAAGTGTAACACACTTACATTTTTTCCACTTCCTCTAAGCTGACTTTTTAATAAATTAAACTGTAGAATATGCAGGTGGGAAAAGCAATAAATAACAAAACATTTTAAAAGAACTCACTTCTCTCATTTCTCCTTTGAAATATATCTTACCTTCCAATGTTTGAAGTAAGTTTCAATTAGATATTTAGTTTAAAAAGTTGTACAACCTTAGAAATAACTCTACTCAACATGGAGAAGCTGTAAATGCTATGCATTTGCTATTCTCTGTAAGAAGAAAATTAAAGTTTTGCTAAGTGATGAATGTGGACTACCATATGTCCAAAAATAATTCTTACGTAAATCAAATGATTATTATTAACTTTAAAAAGGTTAGAAACTATACCAGAGACAGAGCACTGGAAGAAAAATAATTCAGATAAATTTAAAACTTAGCTTTTCCCTGTGTTCACTTCTACCTGAGACTAGAGTAAATATAAAATCAAAAGTCAATTTGCTGTTTTCATTGATGGTGATGACAAATAACATGAAAAGTTACCAATTTTCTATTTTAAAATCTGTAATAACTGATATAATCTGGGATAAATATCATTGAAAATATCTTCTTTTTAAATATTCCCATGATTAATAAGCTTATATTGCAGAAGTTAATTAGTACTGTATGGAGTGACTAAAATTTTATTGATCTTACATTTTAAGTGTGTATGTGTGAGTAAATACTCAATTTCTTACATACACTTGAGAGCAAATCTCTCACATACATCGTAAGACCTCATCATTAGCATATATACTCCCAACATTCTATTATGTTGAATGTGTAAAGAAGAAAGGTAGAAGAATGTTCTTACTCAAGATGTAAAAGAACACTAAAAGCAAGGGTAAACTAGTGTTTAGTTATAAGAAACAAAAATTATCTTAGTGCTATTACAGTATTACAAATTCAGGTGTAGTACATTGTTTATGTGTTAGATTGGAGGTATTGAGTTTTACAGTTTTCATAAAGGCATCTATCTATCTTAGATACAGGGAAAGGTTAGCATTGCTATCTGCCTTTCTTTTGGTTGTTTGTTTTGGCTGGGAAATCATAAGTGACTCAATAAAAAAGAAAAGGGATGGTATATTTAAAAATGGAGAATTCTATTATAAAAACTGAAGTCGCTCTGTAAATATGAAGAATTCTAAAGCATACTTTCATCCAGGAGATGTTGAATACATAAAGATGGATCATCCTAGATTTCCAGGTACCTTGGTAGGGAGAAACACTTTTTATCTTTAAATTTTGGTGCAAGCCACTAGCCTTTATTTCTTCCCCTGTAGTTAAAAGGTAGCCCATATATCTGTCGCTTTTGGTTTCCAAAGACTCGTAACTTAATTCCTTCAGGCTATTCATCAGCACAGTAATTAAACTAGCAAATGGATGTAAATAAAGTGAAATTGGTTTCATGACAGATGAGGCAAAGAGGCCTCTGACATGAAACAAGGCAGGACAATAATGATTTCAGCAGCATCAGGCCGTGGAAGGAACCCCAGCTGGATTTATTAGGTGCTGCAGTGATTTGCTGGAAGCGGGCAATACATGAGCACTCTTTAATTTGACAGGAATTTTGCATCCTAAAGAGCATATTGAAATATAAATCTAGAGATGATTTCAGGCAACTGTAAACAGAAGTATTTTGGGGAACAGGATACTATTCAGTTTTTGTTTGTTTGGTTTTATTGAAAGAGCACAATCTCCTTCCTAATAGCAAGGTTTCATTTGTTACAAGTTATTATTTAATCCTGGGAGCAACAAGGGGCAACAATCTATTATGTGTTCCTTTGTGGTAGATTCTATTGCTAGTGCAGGTTGATTTTTAAGTTACTAGGTGTAGTTTCCAGGGAGGTCACATTGCACAGTTGATTTTTAAAGTCCAGGATAGTGAAAATATACGTGCAGTTTAGGAAGGTCAGCTAGTGTGCGAAGAGAATATGGCAAACTGGGAGAGAAGCCCAGATGAGTGATTTATTTTCCAGAGTGGAATTATCAATGCGTTTAAATAAAGATCTTGCTCGAGTTTGTTTCCTGTAGTGGTCTGAGATGGGCCACCTAGAAAGCAAAATTCTGGTTACAAGAATGAGTTATCTCAAAGCCCTTAATAAGACAAAGCCTTAAAGTCAAATGTAGTTTTGTCTCTATACAACAAGAAGCTTCAAAAACTAGAAGTAATAACAAGAATCATGCCATAAGAGAAGGATAAATCAGAAAAAGAAGAAATCAGAAAGAACGTATAGTTGTTTGGACCAACAGGTCACAAGGGGAAACTGAGTCACCCTCCTACAATATATATATATATATAAAATAAATAAAAGACAGATATTTTCCACACCAAGAACAGATTAGTCTCCTTATCCATGAACATACCAGAAGTAAACTGATTTATTTTTAAATGTAGTCTCAATTATTTAAGGTTTCTTTCAGAAGAAACATGGATAATAATTCCTCCAAATCTTTCTGAGAGGTGCCTGAGGATGTTACAATTTCAGCACCACGGTCAGCGCATGCATGTGAGCGCAGCTAATGACACTGGAGAAATGAAATCTTACATACTCCTAAAACTGTGTAGGTAATTTAATTATTTACCAGTAGGTCCTAATCTTCAAATTGGATGCTAACATAGCCCAAGTTATCAAACTAGACAGAAGTTTGTGTTTTGTATTATTAGGGACAGAAGGAGAGTATGTGACCAAAAGTCTGAATGGAAAAGAAAAGGGGGGGGGGCAGGGAGGCAGGAAGGAAAGAAGGGAAGGAGGGAGGGAAGGAGAGAGAGGAAGGAGAAAGAAAGAGAGAGAGAGAGAGACAAAGAGAGAGAGACAGAGAGAGACAGAGACAGAGAGAGACAGAGAGAGAGGGAGAGGGGGAGGGAGGGAGGGAGGAAAGAAGGAAGGAAGGAAGGAAGAAAGAAAGAAGGAAAGAAAGAAAGAAGGAAAGAAAGAAAGAAAGAAAGAAAAAGAAAAACACCATGCATTCTCCCTCTAATATAATTGTGGGTGACTTTCAGGCCAGAAGGAATTTATAATGAAACTCAATTGGCTTTCTCTCTAAGGCTGCTATTTTTTTTAAAAAACAGAAAAATATGTCTAATTATTTTAAAGTTCCTTTCCAATCGTGAGACATAGGCAAGTCCTTTAATTATAATACAATATGAACAGGGAGCATATGGAGGAGAATGTCAAGCAGAGAGTGCTAGGGGCAGCCCCTGCTCAGAAATCTGTATTCATTTCTGGCTCCTATTTGTTCAGTAATCTCTACCATCATAACTAAATCTTGAAGCACTGATGTAGTTCGAGTTGTTGTTGACTTAACGTCAAAATTCAATCACTGGGGGTTTTGCATCAGCCAGGCTACTTATTTGTCTAATAAATCCGTCATTTTGTAAGAAAAATATTTGAGCAGCCGTACTTGACCTCTTGGTATCCACAAGTCACATTTATTTCTCCCAGTTTACAAATGCAAAATCGAGATGATCATCTAACGCCTGAGGAACTGTGTTGATTTCTGATTGGATTTTAGATGGAAATGTCTATTTTAAATACCTTGTGATTAAATTGTACACATAATAGAATCCATGCATTTTAAACTCATTCCTGCCTGGAAACTTAACAACCTAGACTGCTAGTCATACATACCGATGCAAAAAAAAAGAAAAAAAGTCAGACCACCCCACCCACATTTTTTAAATAAATACTAAAATTGACCCCTAATTGGAAGACTTAACTAGTTCATTTTGGCTATCTCCCCACACTCCTCAATTGGTTTCAGTTCACTGTGGAGGGGAGAGTACTGTAATTTATACAGGAGAGGGGAGGGTTTTATTATCTCAGTCTCAAGATATGACACACAGGACCAGCCTGGCATTTCTCGTCCCATGGCTACAGTCTTGAGTCTCCTGGTAAACTCTAACTGAACTTTAAGAAAATTCACATTACCATCTGTTAACATTAGTACATGGAAGTAATGTGTATAGTTGCTTGAACTAATTTTATTTTCTCCCAGCCATGTACTTAGAAATTGCTAGAGAACACCCAAGCTCTCTCTCCCTTATCCCCTTCTCTGCAGAATATTTTAGTGTAAAGACCACGTTACAACTTAAGGATCTTCCCAAATTCTTTGGCTAAGACATCACATTCTTCCACAGAGTTTCCCTGTTTATCGAGAGCACTCCATCTGTCTGTGGTGGAAAGTGTCTTAACAGAAAGAAAATATTCTGAACCAGACTAGAAGACTAGTTTTGCCGGTTAGTATAAAACAGAGCAAGGACATTGAAACCAGAACAGGGAGCTGATGCGGTTGCCATCAAGGCTTGTCTTAAGGTTTTCAGTCCCGACATACGTTGGAGAAGGGATGTAGACCTAGCTGACTCTGGTCAAATTTGGGGCCCCCTTGTGCTTTCTTGTCCTGGGCATGTGTGAGTGACTGCTTGTTGTGTGCTGTCCAATAACTAAAGCGCGTGTAAAGAAAGTGACATGAGCTTGTTTGGATCTGAAATCTTTGCAACGGTCAGAACTCATATAGAACAGACTTTAGGTCAAAGGTGGACAACCAAGGGGACCCTGAACTCCCACTGTCTCCACCCTGTGTTTGCTTTGGGTCTCCTGCCCTTCTCTGCCCCTCATGACCCTTAGCTGAGGTTGGAGACTTTCTCCCTTGCTCACTGCACGCTGGAAGCTCTGAGGCCATGGACTTCCTAGAGTGGTGAGGATGGGACTCTTCGCCTCTTACTGCCCTCCCTTTCCACAGTCTTGGTCACAAGGAGCTCAGTTCCCAGAGGTCCTAGCGTACCAGTGAGAGGCTTTGATGTGGCTTCTGTGTTGGACAGAACTGGAGAAGGGAAAGTTTCACAGGCAAGGTGAAACTCCAGGGTGAAGCCTTTCCCTTGGGTATATTCCCCACAAAGTCGCTGGGATCCTAGCCCCAGAAGAGCTTCTATGTACTGTGCATCTGCCCCCTTACCTAAAGGGGTCGCTAGTGAGCAGCAAATGGGGCCACAGGGGTCGCCCAGGCAGGAGTCTTGGAGAATTTCTGCCTCAGCATGTTTGGAGCTTGCTCCCAAAGCTTAAGAGGTGCTTCGTGACAAGCTGGCCTTCTGAGAGGCCACTGAGATCTAGGATACTGCCTATTGGAGTCATTTCTCAGCCTTTCTTATATCACCTCCATTTCCAAGCTGGCCCTCCTGAATCCCATTACTTCATTTCCATTTTCCTCTCATAGGACCTTAAGGCATGGAATACATTCAGAGAAAACCACTGAATCAAAAAGCAAAACAAAACGAAAATCCTCAAGTCTTTACCCAAACTTCCTTCTGAGGGCAGTGGCCAGCACAAGCAGCTCACAGTTCCCAAGCGCTGGAGATCTGGACAGGGGGGCTGTGTGCCTAGACTGAAGATCTACATCACTGTCATAAGGGAGTAATTCTTGAGTAGTGACGAAACCAGACTGAAGTGATACACTTTTACAATATTTGTTCCTATCACAAAAACCGTGAATCTTTCAGAATCATCACCACTTCTCAACTCTCCCGGCTCTCCCCACAGTTCTAGAGAGAAGCTAGGGGAGGTGTTCTGGGGGTGTCTTTGACTGCGCCTTAAGATGTGGGCACTTCTGAAGGAACTTCACTCCTTGGCAACAGTAGCTGGGGAAGTAGGGATGCCTCTGGAATGGACTGAGTCTGGGGGCAGGGCAGGTTGCTATGTGGGGCACTTTGTTTGGGTTTCCAAATTTCCACTACTCTCATTAAAATTGGGGCAAGGACTTTTGCACTTGCACCACCTTTTTTGGGTATTTGAGTCAATGACTCCATTAGAAGAATACTGAAAAGCCGGTGTTAATACCCAGCACCTCTGGGAGGCGTGAGTCCCAACACTTGAGCTCCAACTCCAGCCTCGACTTGTAGGGCCAGAAGTTAGTCTTCACCTACAATAAAGTAGCTTCAATATTATGAAGTTTTTAATGGCAGGAGAGTGCTCCCCCATTGTGGAAATACCAGTGGAAATAGATGTTCTACATTGTAGTTATTAAAAACTTATAAAATCTTAAATCAATATAAATTAATTTAATTATGATTTGTAATTGCATTATGCATGATCAATTTGAAACACTACTTTAAAGATAATTAGAGCTGGGTGCTGTCACTCCTGACTCCCTAATAGCTTAATGAAAAAGAATGTCATACACTCACTACCTTTGGGTTAAACCTGTAAATTATGCTAAATGCTTATTTTCCAATAAAAAATATGGTAAAATAATTGTACACTTTATAGACATATTTTATGACTCAATTGTAAATGTGTAATGGATTTTCTTGGTGGAACTGTATTCTGCGTTTTTCCATGGACCTAGTTAAGTATTTATTAGGGTTGATTGAGCTGTCAGTGTTTTTTTTCAGGATCAGACCTCAAGGATTTGAATGAAGACTAACTTTTATGTAAAAATATCATGCTGTCCTCGAAGCTTGTGCCAAGAGGTCATTGCAGATGGAGGTCCTAACTTAGCATAATGGGTTTAACATTTCCATGACATCATCAGGGAATCTGAAAGAGTCTAAGGATAATCAGAGTGGTCATTCAGGAGAAGAGTAAATATTTTATGAGGATATATAGAAGACAGGAAAGATGGTCAGAAAGGTGATTCTCTGCTCCTTAGAGTTCTGAGAAGGAAGCGTTTCAGCTATGCACAGAGTTGAAAGAGCCACTGAATATGCTAGAATTAGCCAGATGAATTTGAGAGCTTCAGAAGGGGACTCATATCAGGGATCAGTTTGTATAAGACTGTTTTTGTTTCCCAAACTTTTCATGGATTTTTCAGTATGAAGAATTTATCCTTTACATGCTAACATGCAAGAGAATATAGTCAGTACTCTCCTGACTCTTATTTTCTGGGTTGATTTCTTAATATTTTCTGGTACTGCATGACAGACTCTTTACTTTTAATATGATTATTGAAGTTATCAAGAGAATGTTAGAAGTATTTTTGAATTAGATAAATCAAGTAAATTAATAGTTATTTATTTTTTCCTCATATAAAATAATATTTGATTAGCTGTAGGTCTTGATAGGTTAATCATCATCTACCATCAGATTTCTACTCCCAACTCCAGACAGATAGTGAAAATTTTGCACATACAGAAAAATAAATAACAAAAAGTACAGAGAACCACGTAATTCATAGTTTTAAGCATTTTTCTCAAAATGGTGATATGTATATATCTGGTTTTTCAAGACAGAAATTTCTCTGTGTAGCCCTGGCTGTCCTAAAACTTGCTTTGTAGACCAGGCTGGCCTCAAATTCACAGAGATCCATCTGCTTCTGTCTCACAAGTGCTTGGATTAAAGGTGTGCACCACTACACAGTGCTCAAGGTGATTTTTTTTTTATCAGACTTTACATGAGCAAAAATAAGCATTTGTTGTTATTTGAAAAGTAGTTACATGTTTTCCATATGGTTAGACACAAGTTCAATATTATTATGTTATTGTTTTTGTCTTACTTTAAATTGTGTGGATTAAATGTCTGACATGAACTATTAAAAATGTCCTCTCTAATGAATACTGAGTCTTCATGAATTTATGTTTAGTTTCATAAAAATTCTCTTGGATATTTCTAACACAAAAGAACTTTATTCCCTACAGAAGACACAAATTATTAAGTGGTGGGAAGAGGAGGTAAAATATTTTTTAAACTGTAAAAATTAATGTTTTCTCTGAAAATCTCTTCATTTCAACACATTCCCTATCCTGCACAGCTCAGAGTCACCAGGCCATGACATGACATCTCAGGCATGTTCTTCTTCTGTAGCCTCTTACGTCACTTTGCCTTCTCCTGTAAGGATAGGTTTGTGCCCCTGGCTTTTCAGCTATAATAATGTCTTCTCAAAAGAAAAGTGTGTATGTTTTATGATCCCAGATGACTAGCACAGCATGCATATGTGTGTGTGTGTATGTGTTATGATCTACTATATAAATAGATATGTGTAAAAGTAGATATATATGTGTGTGTATACTATACATATAGTAGATCATAAAATATCAGACTCACTCAAGTTAAAAAACACACAAGTTTTGCCTTATAATCATATTGAACACACGTAAATGATATGGTTTCTTGCTCCTCTTTCCAATTGTGCCAGTTTACTCTGGTGTTCTCACCAAGCCTGGCAAATGGCAATCTGGATCATTTCCAGCTGTTTTTTTTTTATTACTGAATTTTATCCTAAAATTATGTTGTGTTGATTTGAATTTGGTTTCACAAATAATTTGCCATTCTATTTCAAGCAATTTAAATAAGGGTACTATTTTAAATGTCATGATTTTCTCTATGTAATTTGTGTTATCAATTTCTGTGCAATTATGCTATGTCATTTCAATTAGTTATAGGCCGTTTTCATGATCAAAAGCCCCAATCTCTTGACCTGAACTGCAAGTACACTCCATTATTTATGCTGTCATGGGCAGATCTTGTGTTAAAAATTTGGTATTCTGTGGTCACCAGATATTAACTCGGGAGTGTCTCTGGATGATTTATCCTTCCTTTCCCTCACACACAGTCACTGCATATAGTACTGTAATGATTGCTGCAAGTGGACCAGTCAAATGCCAAATGAATCACTCCTTTATCAGATGCGAAGTTGAAAGTGCCATTTAGCAAGTTTTGATTCTTGGTAATGGGGCTCAGCAAATTTTATTTTCTGATACATTTTATAATGCTTCAGAGTGGGTGCTATTATTACAGAAGACTACCACCACGTTCAATAGGTGCTAGACCCTAACTCTTTTTACTGTAACCGAGTAACTTTTACGATTGACACTGTGGCTAGACCAGTGTGTCAAACAGAGCAGCACTCTTTTGTGAAATGCTGATAACTATAGGTTTCCAATGTGGGAAAGAATTACTAATGTTTTTAAAACAGGAAATGCTGCTTATTAAGAGGGTCATGCTATAGAAATATAAATGAGGTTACTTCTCTTTTTAAAGATAAAATTTAGTTTTCATTTCAAAACACCGAAGAAGTTTTATTTGTAACGACCGTTGTACTTCTACTGCCTGAACCGGGAAAATGCCTCACATGCGCCAACTTTTTCTTTGTCTATATAAAACAAAAGATAACAAAGCCAAAAAAGCCTGCAATATTTTTAGGCCCAAACTTGTTCTTTTACATCAAACAAAGCCCAAAAGGGGAAAAAAGCTGGTTTTGGACATGTACATTAAATTTCATGACTTGAAGCCATAGTGACCAAACATCTTGTTAATCAAAATCCATATTCTCTTCTTATTTCGAGCTGTTTGCCAAACAAAGAGAAGACAAAACCTCTGCACTTGCACATTTCTACATTAAATGTGGAAACATTAAAAAAAATTAGATTAGGAAATAGAAGAATATAATGACCTTACTCTCAATCATATGCTGCCAGCTAAGTGTTTGAGACTGAAAAATTGCACTAATGAAGCTATTTGAAGGCTTTTGTGGACAACTGCTTCCTCTTTGAAGATTAAATGAATGATGTTGATGTGATTAATCTTAGTACAGGGAGTGATGCAGCCGCTAGGAAATACCTTGGTGATTTTCATAATTAAACTGAATCAACATTTCAAAGAAATGCCAGTGTTATCGCTTGTATATTAGAATTATGTTCATTAGACAGAAGAAACAAATAATTTGAGCAAACAAGATTTTCCTTTTGGCGTGTTGAGACTTCTGTCATGTCTCAGAGTATCTTACTATAAATCATCATTACTGCTTAATTTTGTCCTTGCTTTTCTTGGCTGGTTTGTGTCTCAGTGTACACTGCATTGTTGCAGATGATGACTAGAAGCATCTCACTTCTTCACTTTCAGATTTTTAAATTTTGTCTTCTTTTAACCTCAGTTCTAAGCTAGCCATCTGCTTACCTGAAGTAAGGTTGCAGAAATTTAAGTTCTGGTTAAGTAAGGCATTCATGAATTGTTCTGTTACCTTGTAAAGATTTAAGAAAATCATAGCTCCAACATTTCCCTAAATTGATATATTTAGAGCTCACAGCACATTTTTAAACTTATGTACTACTTGTTACTAATTTTATTTAACAAATTTTATATAATGAATAATAATTAAATTTAGTTTCCTTGTAGTAAGGACTTATACTTTTTCTAGTGCTTTGTGGATAATTTAAAGGGGAAAAATATTCAGCCCAATTCCCTATCAAGCTATGTAAATTTGGCTTCGTAAGTCAATTCTGAGCAGTTCTGGGTTCTTAGTGAAGGTACAACTTCAGGCCAAGAGCTAAGGGTCACTGATTAATAGAAGCACAGTGTCTTACCTCTTCAATCACCACTTTAAATTATTTTAAACATTTCTGGGTGACTCCCAGAATCTTTCTTTTCCTGATTGTTTAAAATAAATAAGAAATAATTTTTTATCTTTTTTTTTAAAGTTTATGTGTGTAGGTGTTTCACCTGCATGAATGTCTGTGCAACACATGCATGCCTGGTACCTCCAGAGGCCAGAAGAGGGTGTTAGACCTTCTAGGACTGGAGTTTTGTAGCCACTGTGTGAATGCTGGAAAACAAAACAAAACAAGCCAGTGCTCTTAACTGTGAATCATTGCTCCAACCCCAAGAAATGTTTCTTTTGACATACCAGACAAAGTACACAATTGGAGTTCAATCTGTAGTCTTAAATCAGATGAGTTTGGTGGGTGTTACCAAGTCACAAAGGAGTGAAAAAACGTCCACACTTAAGCCTGTTTTTCTTTCACTGTTGTACTGCAGAAAATACTTACCAAAAGCAGCCAAGGGACTAGAATTGTGAAATAAACAATGTACCTGTATTGACATAAAATGTTGGTCCATATTTCCTGTTAAAGGGAACTAAGATGTAGTTGGGATGGTCAGTAATCTGGTGGCATTTTTCACAAAGGGTGGTAATTTGAATGAAAATGTCCCCCATAGGCTCATAGGGGCTGGTACTCTTAGAAGGTGCACTCTTGTTGGAATAGTTGTAGCATTGTTGGAGAAAGTGTGTCCCTGGGGTTAGGCAGGCTTTGAGGTTTCAAATGATCAAGCCAGGCCCAATGTCTTTCTCTTCCTATTGCCTGCTGATCCAGATGTAGAATTCTCAACTACATCTCCACCACCATGCCTGCCTGCAGCATCGCCATGCTTCCTGCCTTGACAGGAATGGACTGAACCTCTGAACCTGTAAGCCAGCCCCAATTAAATGTCTTCCTTTATAAGAGTTGCCATGGTCATGGTGTCACTTCACAGCAATAGAATACTGACTGAGATACAAAGATACCTTCCTGTGTTGTCTGACATGCCACAAAGTCACCCATGGGCCAAAAGCTGCCAGCTAGCAGCGATAACAGCCAATGAAAACTAAGATCAGCTTCCCAGATATAAAACAAATGTGCTCATTTGAAATAGACTTTCTGGCATTGAACACTACTTATGACAAATAAAAAAAATCACTGACCCAAAATTATAATTCTCCCTCAAATCTTTCTTCTCTGGCTTGACAGGACAAGAGAAGGGGACATTCAGGATTCTGGGCTGGGGAGAGACCTGCCTAGGGAGAAAAGATCAGTAAATCTCCCTTATGTCAGACATGTGTGAGATAAGGAAACCAAAGGAACATGGCTGGCGGGGGAAGAAGGAGTTTGGAGCTGATCAGGGAGGGATTCGTTTTGCATGGAGACCACACAGTCCAATATTCTGGACCAGTCTGTGGGGATGGTCACAGCCATGCAAAAAGAACAAGGAGTATTGGGGGAAACCTTATTTTACATGTATGAAGTGAATCTTATATCCATGGGTCATGCGAGGGAAAACTGAAGTCTCAGACAAGTCGGCCTTACTAAATAGAGAGCCCTGTTCTGTCGGTGATGCTGCCTCATGACTGGCTGGAGTCTCATGCACCCTTGAGGAAATGCTCTTCTGGAAGATTCAAATGTAATTCATAGACTTTTCTGGTGTCCAGTTCCAGAGTACTGAGGGTGGGAAGAAATAATTGTTCAATAAATCATCCTTCTCTTCTGGAACACTAAAGAGTTGGAGCCATTGAGAAGCTATCTGGTGTCCTGGCAGTATTCCCGAGCTTGTCCTTCATCTCTTCCTTGGCTTCCCTATGAAACACTGGATGCATATTTTTGGACAGTTCATACTTGGCATAGCCTTTTTAAAAACAGAAATTTGGATGTATATTTATTTCTCCTCCTTCATTTTTCATTCTGTTTCTCTCTCTCTCTCTCTCTCTCTCTCTCTCTCTCTCTCTCTCTCTGTGTGTGTGTGTGTGTGTGTGTGTGTGTGTGTGTGTGTGTGTGTGTGTATCTAAAACATGTCTATGTCTCAAAGCTGGGTTTCCTTTAGAGAGGAACTTCTAAAGAAAAGATAACACTGAGGAAATTTCCCAGCCTGTTTTTCCTCCAGGTAGTCCTTGGGGCTGTAACTACGTTTCAGATGGTGTGCATATTTGCTTTATCTCTAGTGGAGAAAAGTCACAAAGACAGAGGGCACGTCAAAATGGAAGGACAATGATACTGAAACTCTGATGGCCAGATGCCATTCTTTGGGATTCCCTTAAAATAAACATGCATTGATCTTTACAGTATTCTCTCTTGTTATGTTTGCCAACAGTGAAAAATCATTTATTGATTCCCAAAACTCAAGATAAGCTTTGTGTTGTTTGGAATGCAGAAAAACACATTTTTAAGATTGCCTTTCAACCTAGTTATAAATTCACTCTCTTGGGAATTCAATTTTCACCACAATATTTCTGATTTTCTGGTTGCTCATTTTATTTCTACATATACCTGCAGCTGGAGTTTTCTCCAGTCCTGCCTGGCCCACAGTCAGGACAAATCTCTCTCACCCGCCAGTCCCGCAGCCGCTCAGACCCAATGGAGTAAACACACAGAGACTTATACTGTTTACAAACTGCATGGCTGTGGCAGGCTTCTTGCTATCTAGTTCTTCTATCTTAAATTAACCCATTTCTATTAACCTATAATTTGCCATGTAGCTCATGGCTTACCGGTATCTTAACATGTTGCTTCTCATCACTGTGGCTGGCAGCATCTCTCTGACTCAGCCTTCCACCTCCCAGAATTCTCTTCTCTGCTTGTCCTGCCTATACTTCCTGCCTGGCTACTGGCCAATCAGCATTTTATTTATACAGAGTGATATCCACAACATATACCCATCTTCTTCACTCTGTTGTGCACAGGACATATGAAATGTCCCTTATCTCTCCTCCTCTTTCTTCTCCTCCCCCCTTTTAGTGTGTATACACTTGTCTGTATCACGAATGCTGTCCGTGTATGGTTCATGCACATGAATGTCCAGGTGCACTGGCTATTTGTTTACACATAGAAGTCACAACAGTATTTTAGGAGTTTTCACCTATCAGTTCCTGCCTTATTGCCTCAAGGTAGGGAGCCTTACTCCACCAGAAGCCTATTGTTTTGGCTGGGATGCCTGGTTAGTGAGCTCTCAAGATCTACCTGTGTCTGTCCCTCCCCACACCCATGTTGGGCTTTCTACAGGGTACTGGGCATTCAAACTCAGGTTCCCATGCTTTCATGCCAAGTGTTCTTATCTTCTGAGTCACTCCCCTCAATCTATTCCTTTTTTCTTTTTCTGAGACAAGTTTTCACTGTGAAGAGCAAGCTGGTCTAGACCTCCTGCTCATTCCCCGGCCTCCCAAATGTTGGGATCACAGAAGTGCACTGCTCTGCCCATCGGTTCTTCATGGCAGAAATTCACTCTTTAGGTGAACTCCCACTTCACAAGCATCCCTGTCACCACAGAAATTAATAGGAAAAGGAACAGTTGCACGAGTCTTCCTTTCAGAGGTAGAGAGCCTTTGTCTACAGTCTATATGATTGGCACCAAAGGGTCGGTACAGGACACTCTTTCTAGTTTTTCTCTTGTGGCTTAGTTCTTGCTGTCACGGTAAAAGAAAGAAATTAGTGAACTAGGTGGACCACATAAAGGGAGGATTAAAGAAAAATAGAAAGAAAACTCTTCAAATTTGGTGTCTTCAGCCTGGGGACAGCTATGTCCCAATTTCATTTGAGTTTCTCTGTGAATCCCATTGCAAATTCTTCAACCCTAATAACTTAATTTATACAATTCAACTACTTTTTGAACATTGCTAGTTGTTAGGGACTCAGAATGCCTGGACTTTCCTTCTGATTCTCCTTTCATTAGCTGTGTAATTAGTAAAATTATGTAAATTCTCCGTGTTTCACATTCTCCACCAGTGAAGAGGCGATAAGAATATATTCTATATCATTGGCCGACTGGAGAATTTAACAGATTAATGTCAAAACATTTAATGCATTGACAGATCATAATGCAATGCCCGACTAGAATAAGCACTGTGGGGTGGTCATAATTCATGTTTTTGTAGTTTCCCCCCAGTAATCTGTTAAACATTGGAAAGTGGGGACTGTGCTTATTATCTTTATCTCTAACAGTGTTGAGAGATGACAGTCCATGAAGAGATGTTTAAACATTTACTCATGGATTGATGGTATCAATTAAAATATCTCTTATATGTTTTAAGTGGGTAGAGAAATTCACTAGCTAATAGAAAAACAAGAGCATTCACACCATTAGGTGAGCTCCAGTTTTACAAGCATCCCTGTCACAACAGAAATTAATAAGAAAATGAACAGTTGCACAAGTCTTCCTTTCAGAGGTGGAGAGCCTTTGTCTACAGTCTATATGACTGGCACCACAGGGTTGGTACAGTATGTTCTTTCTCTAGTTTTTCTCTTTTGGCTTAGTTCTTGCTGTCACAGCAAAAGAAAGAAATTAGTAAACTAGGAGGACCACTTAAAGGGGGGATTAAAGAAAAACATAAAGCAAACCCCTCAACTTTGGTGACTTGTAGGCTTTTGTTCCTCTTAATTATCATTTCTTTCTTTCTTTTTTTGGTTTAAATATTTGAGGACTTTGTAGTGTTTATCCCAATAAGCCCATACCTTATACTTTAAGCCTGCTACGTGTATGCTAAAAAATCACATATCACTTGGAAAAATAAGCCAACATAGGCTTTTGTTTTTGTTGAATTCATGAATTTAAACAGATCTTGGTGAGAGGAACTATGTAGAAAAATTAAAATTACTTTTAGGAGATGAGAGAAGGCTCAATCAGTAAATTTCTTGTTGCACTAGCGTGAGGACCTGAATTCAGTTCCCAAACACCCACATTATACTGGATGTATGTATATCCAGGCCTCAGGAGGCAAAGATAGGAGACTCTCTGGGGCTCACTGACCTGCCAGTCTAGGAAGTTGGCAAGGTCCAGGTTTAGGGAGAGACATTCTGCATCAAAAAATAAGATAGAGAAGCAACTGAGGAAGACACCAAATGTCAACCTCTATTACACACAGACACACAGACACACAGACACACAGACAGACAGACAGACAGACACACACACACACACACACACACACACACAACACACACACCTCTACTTCTTTCCCTGTTTCTAAAAAGTAAAATAAAATCACTTTTCTAAAAAAAAAATTAATTTAACTAAACTATGGCTATAAAATAATTTTCACTTAAAAAACCCACATTGCTCATTTGTGCCTTGATTCCTGTTTGTTTTTTTTTTAAAAAGCCAATTTCAATGAACCATGTATAAAATTCTCTAATGCTACATTTTCATGTAGTTCCAATTAGACCCAACTTTCTAATTTTAAAATAGCCATAGTTCTGTGTGAATCACATTTCTGTATAAAAAGCACATATCAAGAAAAATTGCTATTGAAATTTCTACTAGAGCCAACATAACACATTTATGTTCTACTCTTTTTTTTTTCTTGTTCAGCCCTCTTCCTTGACCTAAATACACTCCAATTGGACTCTAAGATTCAGAACATCTGTCTACAACCTTGTGCAGAATCCCTCCGGAGGCCTAGTTTTGCTCTTTATTGTATGTTACTAACCACAGTAGAAGCCATGAGCGCATTTAGTTTCCCTAGGGTACAAGATTGCTTTAATTGCCAGCGACAGCAATTCATGCTCTTATGACTGCTCACTAGTCTATACATTTACAACGATCCTGTGGCATTACTGATGGGTCCAGTGTAATTCAATTATGTTACTGTCTGTTGTATAATTTTTAAAGAAATGTTTCCTGTTTTCTTCTTTGAATTTTTCAGAGTTCCAGATCACTGAAAGTCCTATTGTTCATTGGGCCTGCTTATTCATATGATTTAAACACACAGTGCCACAGGCAGATAGATGTGGTATCAAACACATCAATGCATCCTGCATGACTCTTTGTATAGACCATGGAGATTTTAAACCAAAAGCAATGTGAACAGATTGAATTCTTTAACTATCTGTTGTAATCTTCATCTTGGCATGCTGAATGTGAGGAACAAAATGGAATTCACCTTTATGTGAAAAGATTGTTTAGCATACCACATTGCAATCATTCCTAAATAGCTTTAGACTAAGAGCCAACTCTGATTAGGAATCAGTCACTTTGCATGGGTGACTGACACCTTTTTCAAAATCATGTCCTTTTTTTATCTGGTTTTAGAAAAGGAAACATTCTGTGGAGATGCTGGGATTTCTAATGTGAACCAGTGGAACAGACACAATTTGAAGTGCCATGTGGAAATGAAGATCAAGGTCCTTTATGATTGAAATGCAAGCCTGTAGGATGTGGTCAAGTGAGGGAGACCTAATCAGAGTTGAGATGAAGACAGAGTTCCTGAAGGACACGAAGTGCAAGGGGCAAAGACCCATCTGACATGGCGTTTTGAAGATAGTCTCAGTGTTTGTGGCAAAACACAGTCTTGTGTGGAGCAGAAAGAGGAAGGGCAGACCAACTATTTGATGATGTGGTTAGATACTTTAGGACAAGGACAAAAGCAATGAAAAGCAGAGTGTGTTAAGGTCACACCCAGAGTGGCAGGATACAAGGTCTTTTGTGATTTTAGTTCAATCAAGGGACAAAGAGATTCCAACGTTAGAATGATTTCTACAGAAGCAGGTTTGTGAAACTGATGGTTATTCTGCATGAACTGATCTTTTGAGTTTAGAGAAAGGTGGTAACACCTAGTGAGTGGGAAACTGGATAGACATTTAAGTAAGATTTACTTAAGATTTTATCTAGTTATTTATTATATACATTTGGGTATTTTATCTGTATGTATGTCTACACACCATGTGAATAGAGTGCACAAGGAAGCTAGAAGAGGTCATCAGATCCCCAAAGACTGGAGTTACAGATTGTTGTGAGCCACTATGTGAGTGCTGTGAATTCAACCCACGTTGTCTGGATGAACAGCCAGTGCTCTTAACCACTGACATCTTTCTAGCCCCAAGATTTATTATTAAATTCCATCTTACTTCTTACTTTTTGTCATAGTCCAGCAATCTAATTATTTTTAGTTGCTAGTCGTTTTCTCTAAAACCAATGTACTCATGAAGTCTAAGGTAAGGTATCTGTGGCTGAGTACTTTATGACCTTTAGAAGGTCACATTTGAGTCCAGTTTGACTTAGTAAAGTGAATGTTCCTTATTTCAACCAAATACCCAAGTAAATAAAACATTAAAGAGAATTTTCCTGTTCAACATTAGAACTTGCTTGCAGTTCCTTAGTTTTTGTGCCTTTAGCACTGAGAGCAGTGCCAGGTGCACCTTAGGCACCAATAGTCGTCTCTAGATATATGCAAGATAGTCTCTAGATATATGTTGATGTAAGATGAGTTTGAATATGACTAAATTAGATTATTTGGAGAAAATGGATTTATCAAAGTTATTTTATGAGTGTAATCATGCTGGCCATGTGAATATTTCCTTTTTTAAATATCATAAATAAACACACTGGTCATTGTAGCTGAAGTTTTCCTGGTCCTGCCTGGCCCATAGTCAGGACAAATCTCCCTTACCTGCCAGTCCCACAGCCACTCGGACCCAATCAAACACATAGAGACTTACATTACTTATAACTGTATGACTGTGGCAGGCTTCTTGTTATCTAGTTCTTATATCTTAAATTAACCCATTTTTATAAATCTATACCTTGCCATGTGGCTCATGGCTTACCAGTATCTCACATCATGTTTCTCATGGCAATGGCTGGCAGCATCTCCTTCTACCTCAGCCTTCTACTTCCCATAATTCTCCTCTCTCCTTGTCCCTGCCCATACTTCCTGCCTAGCTACTGGCCAATCAGCACTTTATTTATCAATCAATCATCCACAGCAGGTCATTGCTAACTATTTGATTTTGCACCCACAGATAAGTATTTTGCATTTCATAAGTGCTTTGTTTGATGTGAAATACTATTTATGGCAGACAGAAGATCCAAAATGATTGACACAGGTACTCATGCCCTGTCAGAAGGGAAGAGGCATTGGATCTACTGACTTGCTTCTAATGAATAGAATACATCGAGCTGTGGCATGTCATTTCTAAGATTAGGTTATAGAAAACAAGTACTGCCTAGTGACATTCATTTCCATGTTATGTTGCTCAGAAAGAATAAGTTGGTGTGTTTTAGGCCCTATAAAGGACTTGTGTAACACAGCGAGAAACTGAGGCCCTTTGTCCAATAGCCCACGATTATCTTCAGCTTAACAACGATATTATTGAAGTTGGAAGCCTGATCCTTTGACATCAGTGAACACGTCAAACTTGACAGAGAGAAGCCCACAAGGTCTCAGCCCTACACAAAGAACTATAGGCCACTAGTTAAAAAAAAGAGGATATGCATTTGGAGGGAGAAGGAAGGGGTATAGGGAAGGCTTGGAGAGAAGAAAGGGAGGGTAGAAATGTTGTAATCAAATTATAATTTCAAAAATAAAAAAATGGGGAGCCCAAATCTTTAGTCCCTTTTTTCTGGAGGTGGTCAAGGCTGTAGCCAAGAACTTCACTGCAGTGTCATGGAAGACATTGAGTTAGTTGGAGGGAGCCAGCAAAACCACCCCAAATTCCTGAATCGCAGAAACAAGGGGATAACAAACCATTTGCTGTCTTTAACTATTGAGTGTTGTGCTGACCTACTTTACAGTAATAGATAACTGATACACTCAAATAAAAAGAAAAAAAACAGGCAAAATGTTTGTAAAATGGAAATGTACCTTTCTAACTTTTTTTTGTTGTTGTTGTTGTTAGAAATATGGTTGATTTTCATGACAGAAAGAAGGGAGAAGAGAGGAGAGCTGGGTGGGCCAGAGGAGTTGATTCTGTCTTTTCTTCCACAACATCAATGATTAGCTTTAAATCTTCCCTGCCCTGGCAGCAGAATAGTCTTGGAGATGTGCATTAAGTGTATATTTTCTTCAAAATGCATTTTCTACACCAAAGCAGAAAGCACAGGAATCACACTGATCTGCAAAAGGTCCTCTGCATGTATGGCTGTTAGCTTGGTGTTCTTGTAGGACTTCTAACAGTGGGGGCAGATGTATCTCGACTCTTTTGCCTGCTCTTGGGACTCTTTTTCTCCTGTTGGGTTGCCTTGTTCAGCCTTGGTATGAAGGCTTTTGCCTTGTCTTACTGTATTTTGTTTTGTCCTGTTTGGTTGTTGTCTCTTGGAGGCCTGCTCTTTTCTGAAGAGAAACTGAGGGGGATTGGATTTGACAGAGGGGAGGGGGGGGGCTGGGAGGAGTGGAGAAAGGGGAAACTGTGATCAGGATGTATTGTATGAGAGATTAATCTATTTTCAATAAAAATTTATTTTACAAGTATATGAAACCTGGTTATACAGAAAAATATGAAGCATGTATCTATTCCATGTGCAGAATAGAAGAATATAAGCTCATAAAACAAAAATTGTAGTATTCTAACTAAGTGCTAGATAGCACATGATAGCTTCAAAAGTATTGAGAGAGATGTGACAAATATTTTTAAAAGGAAAGGATGGACAAAATCCAAATTGCCATAGATTCTTTATCATGCCATTTAATATGTTTATATTAAGTTGTTTATATTGATAATTGCAAGTATTTGCTAACATATAAACTTATCCCATGATTTCTTGGAAGTCAACATTGCATTTCACTTTCATGTCCACAGTGTCCTGTGTATTTTATGTATCTAATCATAGTAAAGATCATTATCCTGTTGGTTTTGGCTTTGGTAAAACCAACAGGTTAAATTAACTTTAAAATGAATGTCCTTCACCTCATGTTTTTAATGAAAATATTTTATTCATACAATGGATTCTGATCATGGATTTTCCTCCCTCCTTCTCCATCTGTCTAACTGTGTTTTCTTTCCCTCTCTCCTTAGGAAACAATAAGGCTAATAAAAATAACAAATGAACCAGTATTTTCAAAAAAGAAAGAAAAGCACAAGAAACCCACATGCACAAAACCATAAAAACACTGAATCTAAAATCATAATATGCAAGCAGAAAACCAGTAAGATTAAAAATACCCAAACAAAGCAATATGAGACAAAAAAAATTTACAAAAATACCATTGAGTTCGTTTTGTGTTGGCCATCTACTGCTGGGCATGGGGCCTACCTTTAAGTGCGGTTTATATACTCAGTAGGATTCCATAAAATAATTATTTTATTAGTTGAGAGTATTATGTATGGTATCACATAGCATTTATTATCTATGACTCTCAACCTTTAGAAAATCCTTAGGATAAAGAAAAATGTTTTGCTTTTCTTCAGTCTTGCCACATGTAGTAATTTCCTGAATTCATACTTTTATAAAGGGCATTGGAATACGAGTGTTTGAGGAGTTAATTGTAACGATCGTAAGTGTGATAGCTATGGACAGAACACTGGAGCCAGATACATCTTTCTGATTGAAGACAGAACTCAAAAGTATTTCTTCATGTCTTTCCTCTCATGACAATTCATGCATATTTTTTCTTCCCACAGCACAGTATTAACATCTAAACTTAATCAATGAGACACCTCCAGATTCACTTCTTCCAAGTTACTTTATCTTAGAACCACTACCTACTACTTCCACCACCACCATCCCTTAAGCATGGAGAATATAATTTACCTTACAAGAAGTTTTCCTACACACCATCCCTTTTTCACTCATAATGACCTTTAAAGTAGGAATTATATATGCACATTCCTTCCTCATTTATAGAAGAAGAAATTCAAACAAGGAATTTAAATTAGGTGACTTTGAAAATACAGAGGTAGAACCAGGCGGTGGTGGCGCACGCCTTTAATCCCAGCACTCGGGAGGCAGAGCCAGGCGGATCTCTGTGAGTTCGAGGCCAGCCTGGGCTACCAAGTGAGTTCCAGGAAAGGCACAAAGCTACACAGGGAAACCCTGTCTTGAAAAACCAAAAAAAGAAAAAAAGAAAAAAGAAAAAAGAAAAGAAAATACAGAGGTAGAAAGTGGTATGCTTGAGTCCCGGGTCTATATACTGACTCATAGCCCAGTTCCTATCTATCTTATTTTGCAAATTGTTGACAGGTACAATTGTACCTTTTTAAAAAAACAAAACAAAACAAAAAAATCCAAACTAATCATAGATGTTTAAATGTTGAATCACTCAGATATGTAGATTTACTATATTAAACTGGCATATCATGATTATTTCCACACCATTTACCATAGCTGAGAGCTGGAACCAGCCTAGATATCTACCAACAGACAAATGGCAAAATAAATACTACTGTATTGTGGAATTTCATTCCACCATAGAGAAAAATGGAACAGGGTTGGAGAGATGGCTCAGTAGTTAAGAGTATGGACTGGCCGGGTGGTGGTGGCACACGCTTTTAATCCCAGCACTTGGGAGGCAGAGGCAGGTGGATCTCTGTGAGTTCGAGGCCAGCCTGGGCTACCAAGTGAGTCCCAGGAAAGGCGCAAAATCTACACAGGGAAACCCTGTCTCGAAAAACCAAGAAAAAAAAAGTAAGGACTGACTTATGGCTTTTGGCAGAATTCAGGTTCCAGTAACCACATCAGATGGCACACAATTACCTGTAACTCCCGTTTTGGGGGATCTGATGCCCTCTAGCTGGGCGCAAAGTTCTGGGAGTTGCTTACCTGAAGTTTTCTATGTATGTATTGATATAAACTCAAATATCTCTGTACCTTAAAGAAGTTAGGTAAAAGGACCATTACTGGCTGGGAGAATTCTGGACAGCTCCCCTATGGCCTTTGCTGATCAGTTATCTTTCAAATTCTGCATAGAAAGATTATTTCCAGGGTCCCAAGGTCTTTGAGGTCACTCTTGACCAGATCTCCAAGGAAGCTCTGCCCCCCAGGCTTATTATTTGAGATTAGATTATTATTATTATAATCTCCATCTAGGGGTCTGCAGAGATTGTTAGGTCAGGAATGTGCTTGCTTCATTGAAGAATGAGGACTTGAGTTTAGAGTCCAAGAACCCACCTGAAAAAATGAGCCTGGAGGTGTTTGCCTGTAATCACAGAGGGGTGTGTGTGTGGAGGCAACAGGACTCCTGGGGTTTTCTGGCTAGCCATTCTAGCCAACTGGGGAACTTAAGGTTCAGTGAGTCTCTGTCTTGAAAAAGTAAATTGCACACATATGTGCAAACACACTCACACATAGACAGACAACAAGAGTAATTAATCTTCTCTTTAGATTCATATTTAGTTAAAATAAACAAAGCACAATAACCTTTTTGTCTTCTTGTTGCCAGGCTACGAGGCAACCTAGAGGTGGGAGCTGATGCAGAGGGCATAGAGGGGTACTGCTTACTGACTTGCTCCTCATGGCTTGATCAGTCTGTTTATTTTATAGAACTCAGGGCCACCAGCCTAGGAATGTCTTCACAACAATAGACTGAATGCCCCGCCAATAATGAATTAAGAAAATACCATTATAGGTGTACCTACAGCCTGATCTTGTGGAGGCATTTTCTCAGTTGAGGCTCCCTCCTCTCAGATGACTTTAGCTGGTGACGAGTTGACATAAAACTACCCAGGACAAGTTTTCACCACTTTGCAGAAGACATTTCTTGTTTGAACTTCCTAGCCTGCTGGATGCACTTTTGTTTTTATAATCATACAATCTGATGGGTATCATGTAGAACAAAACTCTGGTACTTTGTGTCTTTAAGATCCTGCAGTACATCTGTTTAATCATGGAGCCAATACTAAATGTTCCTTAATGAAAGAATACATTTATGTTATTTTGTCTTTTATAAATGGCCAAACACTTCATTACTCCTAGAAGAAAATAGAAGTGGAGTGAGAAAGAGCAAAAGAAATTGGAGTTAAGAGGAAAAATGCCAGCATGCTATCTGGAGACCATCATATCACAATTTTATGTAATCTTTCATGGCATAAGTAATAACTCATTTATGGATGAAGAAATAACAAGAGGTAAAGAAAAGGGAGAGAGAAATGGATACACGGAGAATGTAGTGATTACTCAGGTGAAGATATGCTCAACATTTGTAGGTTTAATTATAATAAGACAAAATCAGCTTGGTAGTGAAAACACCTGATCATCTGTTCTCTAGCAGAAAACTGAGAAAGTCGATGGAGGAGTTACCTGAGAATCACATAAGCACTGCTTTCAAGTGTTGGTCTAGACACTGGATGAATGATTCTCCTATTTCCCATTTGAGAGTTTCCTAGATTTTCAATATGGCTTTTAGTTGCTAGAGAATATGGTGAGGGTTGCCTTCCTAACTCCAAGGTAGTGTAGCACGAATCTCTAAATGGTCTTATTACTAAAAACAAACCTGGAGCCAGGTATTGGGGTGAATGCTGAAAGATCAGAGAAACAGAACAAGCCACAGCCACCTCACCTTGCCAATTCCTCAGATGATCCTGTTTCCTCAGACTGGAATCCTCTGATTCCTCATCCAGAATGGGTCTCAGTTGAACTATGCTGCTCAAACCCTAAAAGCTTAACCAGGCTATAGTTCCCGGTCCTCATGCCTTAAATACCTTTCTGCCTCCTGCCATTACTTCCTGGGATTAATGGGATTAAGTGACCGTGAGTCACCACGCTTGGGTGTATCCTTGAACACACAGAGATCCAGGCAGATCTCTGCCTCTGGAATGCTAGGATTAAAGGTGTGTGCTACCACTGCCTATCCTCTATGTTTAATATTGTGGCTGTTCTATTCTCTGACCCAGATAAGTTTATTAGAGTGCACAATATTTCGAGAACACAATAGCACCACAAAGTAACACAGCTTTTATTTTCTGTTTTCCATTGACAATAACTCCAACCTTACAGTGCATACTGAAACATTTAGATACCCATCCTTGAAATTTTCTCAGGGTACTCTTTGCCATAGTATCATAGCTAAGGATTTCAGAAGAAATCCTTTTGTTTCTGATTGGCTGATCAGAGGCTTCACATGACCAGAGGTAGCTGAAAAATACTGAATTCCATGTCTACCTTCATCACTCACTGAATAAGTTACTTAATATTGTGCCTTAGTGTCTTCATTATAGAGCAGAATGAGATTATGTATAATGGAGAAAGTATAAGGACTGAAATGAAATACAAAATTACTGAATTATGAGGAAAGAAGAAAAACAAACTACAGGAAAATTCTCCAGAGAAAAATAACAACTAATGAATGTAGAAGATATTCTAATACCAGAAAGTCATGATTCTATAATTTCAATTATAGTAATTGATTATGTAAAGTATGATTAGTGAATAATAAAGTCATTGAGAGACTAATGAGGAGGAGGGAACTAATAGACTAACTGAAATGAGGAAAATGGACATTTACAATACAGAGGTCAGGCGGTTGCCACTTTACCGAGTAAAACTCACCCCACCTCTTAGATGGATAACCTGACTTTACACACCACTATGTAAAAATGTAAACTTTCCAGCATAGGCACTGAGCTATATTTTCCCAAAACACTTAATGTTAAGTACAAATCTTGAACTTAATTGCTAGTTTTAGGAAACACAGGAGATGAAACAGCAGTTTGAATTAGTGCATACCGTGCAAAAACAACCATATAATCTAGAGTGTGAGGCACAGCACAAGAGACAATTGGACCTAGATTCTTCCAAAAGTCCAAATCATAATGAAAATAGACAGGGAGAAAGACTGTTCTGGATTTAAAAAGGTTAAGGAACCATAAAACTCCAAGAAATATATTAAATACGAGATGAACTATGAAAACAATTTAGAGAGAGTGGCTATCGGGAAGATATGACTATAAACTTGGTGTTTTGTGAGATTAATAAATAACTTTTCTACAAAAGTTTCACTATAATTATGATATTTTCTTAGAAATGCACTTGCATAAATTGTCAAACCCACTTTTTTCTTTCCTTAAAGCACTACATTTCCCTTTTTTAAAATATAACATTGGGCTTCATATTTAGTTATTAGATACCACAAGTCCTTAATAAATTTCTCTCAATTTGATATTACTATCAGATACATCTCTCTATTAAAATTATTTTAGATTCTGACTATTAATAAGTGTAATACTTAATATACATAAATATTTGATGATTACCTTTGGTTCACTTGTTCCATCAATTCAGGCAAAGAAGAGCTATTTTGAACTCAATACTTAATTTTAGATGTGAGTAGAAATAATTTAAAATGTTTATTTTATACTACATAATGCAAATGTAACCTAGTTAAAGTATCTAAGGTTTAAAAAAATCAATAAACATTTTGAATTCTGGAGAATGTTAATATATCATCTTATGCTGTTGGGTAATGTGAAATCAAATATGCTATACTACTTCCAGGAATTCTTCCCTGGGCTCCTCAAGAAGGGCTCAGTTATTCCAGCCTGATGGCTGAGCCCTTTTGGGAAGTGGTGTGGCTGGCTAGCAGCCAGGTCTATCTCCTTAACATCTTTCTACTCTCAATTAGCTAGAAAATAAGGAGAAAGGAGTAGTCCATCATTCTCAAAGAAGCTGTCTTCTCTGGACACCCTGATCTTCCTCTCTGTTCTCTCTCCTCTCCGTCTTGGTATTGATTTGTGTCTCACTGGATTTTAATAACTAGGACCTTAGAGATAGCTGAGCTTCCTTGGTAATTAGCTGGATATTTTCTTAGTTGTTACTAGCAACTCATCTAAGGATACATGAAACAGTACGGTACAACTTCAGTAATCTGTAATGATCAGGGGGTGGTTAACTGATTTAAGCTACAGAAAAAATGGAAAATTTTACCTTTGAAAAGGATACATGCTTTTATAACTGTGTTTAACATTTTGCATAACTTTCCCATTTGTGGCTAATATAAGAAATTATAGGAGGTCAGTGAAGCATATGATTGTTACATGTAATATAATAAATACAGGAAACATCCATACGGGATATTTGTTCTGTCAAAACATAAATTCTTAAATTCCCACAGGGTGCCTCACCAACTAAATGAACAAAAATGTAAAGCAATAATACAGAGCTCTGTGCTGCTCCCAGAACATGCACAGAAGGTGCTATTGGCTCTAAAAGTTTCCTCCTGGTTATCTTATGATTTGGTTTGCTCTTTCCAAAGATTGGAGCAAAACTATGTGGATGAATTGCTTTTTATCCTTGAGACTTAGCTTCAAAAAAAAATCAAGGTTAGAAATTGGAATCACAATGGCCTCTTTTGTTCTTAATATTTTGGGGTGGATGGGGAAAGAGTCAAGTACTTTACTGTGGACTGTACCCGAAGCTCCACAAGAGTCTCTTTTAAATTATGGTCTTGCCAAATACAGTGTAAGTTTAGGTTAATTAACCTCTCTGAGGCTTTTTACTTTTGGCTGTGAGCCTAGCCGTCTCCTTGACCTGCTGAGTTTTCATTTTAACAAATTTATTTTTATTTAAGTAATGCAACATGACTGGGCATTCCTTGACTAGCTGTTAAAATGGAGCTCAATGGTAACTACCACGGTAAAGATTAAATGAGGTTCTATAATCAGTGGCCATGGCTGAATTCTGTTGGTAATTATCATTGTTGTTGAGCTCTGATTAGGACTCAGTGCTTCTCTCTTGGGGTCAGACTTGGTGAATTACTGAGTACTTTATGTTCCACACTTCTGCAGGAAAGGGATGCCATTAAGAAATAGGTTTGATCTAAGTCATTCTAGTAGCTCAGGAATTTGAGGTGTAAATAGATGTCTTCCAGCTTGCCAAGGGTTAAGGGTATGTAGTTTCACCCACAACTTCCACTGTAGCTTAATCTCATGGTCATATTGTGACTGACAGAGAACTAGAGAAAATGCTTGAATTGTACTTATCAGTTCTCTGGGATCCATAGACTAACCACAGATTAAATGATTCACTTTCTCAACTATCCTATTTTTAATTCTTCATTTGTGCTGCCCCTTGCCACTACAAACCTCTTCTCCAGGCAAAGACACTAGAATCCTAAATATACAACTACCTTTAAAAAGGAAGGAAAAAAACACCCTAAAATTTGAAAGATATAACCACAAACATGTATGGTACTTCCCTGATCTATTTTAGTGGTACAGCATTTATCAAAGCCATGATGATGAAGGGAACTGACCATGGTGCTCATATCTCTCTATTGTTGGGTATAGTGAGACTCTTCCTTGATCAGAGAAGAAAAACATTTTTTTTTTTTATATTTTCCTATCCTCACATCTATAACTCTACAACAATCATAGCCTGGGCCTCTGGGGCTTCACTCCTTCCAGTTTTCTGAAATTATAGCCTAATAATGTATATGAGAAATGGCAGGGGAGAAAGTCCCATTTTTAAAAAAAGGTATTAGAGCAAGAGAAACTGCTGTGCATTCTTTTCCATTTTTTATCCTTTTAAAAATCCATTCTTCACTGCTTATGGATGAGAATTTTGGAGAAAATCAGAGCAAAGATACAATACCACATGCTTCAGAAGTTTGTAAGGGCTAAAACAATGTCTAGACACATAGTGTTCAGGCATCCATCCATCTGTTTGTCCACCTATCCAAACATCCAACCACCCATCCATTCATCCACCCACCGACTCTACTAGTCAATCTTCTATTTATTTTATCAGTATTTCTGTGAACCTACTTATGTGTCAGGCACAGTGTATGGTGTCCTGGGGTGCAGAACAACAGATGTCACAGTATTACTTTGCTTTATCTGCCCCCCCCATTGGTTTTGTCTTTCTGTGCCTAAATTCCATAAATATAGTCAGGAAAATGACTTTTCAGAGCCCCAAATAAGAAGGAAGGTTCTGTATAGAACCTTCATCAATCTGCTCCTTGCCTTGCATAGGGTTAACAGACCTTCCTGGCTTTCCTAATAGATGTCAAAACTTTCATTGTATTATTGTGGACCTTCCACCTCTTCTCTATTAGGCAAAGGATGGAAGTAAAATTGAATGGTGCATCTACAGATCGGATATTTTCTCAGGGGTGAAACTGGGAAAGTAAGTGTGTGACTTCTCAAGAAGTTGATGCTCCTATGGGAGGCACTATGCAAAGGCATGAAGCTTTTAGGCACATCTGGCCCAGGGCAAAATTGTGAATCTGCCTGGAGTTCTTCCTTCTACTTTCTGCCCCTCCCCAACTCTCACAGCATGCTGCTCAGCATCCTTTGGGGTGCCCAGAAGAGCCTAAAAGTGCTTTCCTTTACAGTAGCATGCTCTTATTGAAAACAACTCTTTTAGAGTAACTTTAAGACCACAGTAGTTAAAAGGAAAGCACAGAGATCTCCACTGTACTCCTTCTCCACATTCATAGTCTCCCCATCCATGTTCCCCACCAAGGTGGCACACTTGCTTCAACTGATGATTCTACACTGGTGTGTAGTAATCACCTGAGGCATGTAGTTTACATTAGGGTACATTATTCATGTTGTCCTTCTGTGGGCCTTTGGGGGTAGTTGTATTGCCCCCAAATCTCTGTGTTTTTCCTCTTTAATTTGCTCTCCTCTTTAACTCCTAGCATCCATTGATTTTCACTCTTTCCATAGTTCTGGAAATGGCCTACAATACAGTGTTGCCTCTAATCTAGATTTACTTGATGTTCAAACTTGATATAGTAGGAAAGGATAAAGGGTCAAAAAAGCTTGGGAAAGTAGGTAAATGAAGGAGGCACATTCTTCCTTTTCTTTTTCTCCATTCTCTCATGTAGCACATAAGAGTTTGTGTTAGGATATAGGTGATCATTTCCTCCCTTAGGAACTTATGCACCAGCTTTCAGAGATGGTCTCTGCAGTCTCACACTCTCCGAAACCTGCTTCCATCTTTTTGGATACAAGTAGTACTGAATGAGAGAAATAAGAATAAATACTGCTCAGGAATGAAGAGCTGAATGGCTCTTCCATGTAAAATTCCAGTGAAATAATCTTTAGGTAAATGACCCTAGAGAGCATTTACCTTTTCTTCTACATTCAGAACAAACTACTTCATGAAGCAAACATTTAATAAGATTTGTCAAATCCCAAGAGATCATTCAAAACTTCTATTTATATTCTTGAAGCATGTTTCCTCTGTTGGGAAGAAGCGCAAGAAGATGATAATTGACCCTTTCCTTCTGACAGAAATGGCTGTGTTTTTATATTCCCCTCACTGTGCCTGGCTATGCTGGGGTGTGATGGAAACCTCCCCTCAAACAAATCTGATTGAAATATATTACTAGAATTTTTTAAACTCTGAGAAAAGAAAATATTTTCATGACAACTCACTTGAGGTTTTGAAGTGCTTTAAATGGTAAGATCACTGTAAGTAATTTAGCTGAAGTGTAATAATTGGGCTCCAAGTGTTATGATTGATACATTTCATTGAAAATAGCACCCTGAGGTTTTTCCAAATTAAAGATGAAATCTAAACACAACCTTAAATAATCCAAGTGGAAATACTTTATTGTAGTTAATAACCAAGTGAAAATATGCTTATTTTATCTGTAGACTTGTTCCAACACATTGTAACTATTGTTGCCTCCATTTAACAGGAGTAACAACACTGGCTTATGTAAAAATAATAGCATTCCTAACTATTAATATCAAATAAGAGATGCATTTATGGACATTCATACATCATTTGCAAATGACCCTTATGAATAGAGTGTTAGAAAGATTTCCTTTAGCATAGTTCCACAATTAGGGCCTGGAGAAGAGACATGTTTTTCTTTCTTGAATACACATATAAAAAAAATCCATCCTTTACTTTGCTGAATCTTAGCCATAATGCTTCAACATGTTTTCCTGTTACTAAATGACTTCAAGATGAAATATGTAGACATGCACATGTTCTATTGGATATATGGGGATCCTGAAGGCCCTCCTGAAGGTACTATTGTAGGCATGTGACCATGGTACTGTGTACTCCTAAGACTACAGTTTAGAATGAATTCAAGGTTTTAGGACTGGCTTGGCCAAACAGCTAGGACATTAAGTTTTCTGAAGGGGATATTCATCTTTTCCCCCATTTTTGCCATATCTTTATTCCGAATCTTAGATACTAGCTTCCTCCTTATAAGGACTGTCTAACTTTGTGGTTAATTTTTAGGTAACAGTCACACAGACATCTCTTTGTCATGGGATTCTTAACTATGGGGACTGATACTGATTTTATTCATTGTGACTGGTGCTGAATGCTCATGGTTTTGCTAATTCTTCCTAACTATCCCATGCATGTCTCTATCTACAAAAACCCATTACACTTTTCTTGCCAGTTGAAGAAACCAGAGCTCAAAGAAGTTGAGTACATTGTCGAGGACCACACAGAACATGGCAGAAGGGGTTTGATTTGAACCTACACTTGCCCCCCTCACCTCAAATTTCACCCAAGATTAGTGAGTATCTTTTGAGCTCTCTCTAGTGACTCTCTGAAGCTGCGACACTTCTTTGAACAGAGGGGCATTTTATATAGGCACTATAATGACCCCCCCCCCCCATGATAACATGGTCACTAATTAGGGAGCTTGAGCTAAGAACATTGTCAGAAATGAAGCATATCCTCCAGGCAGGCACTTACTAAATGTTGCTGCCCCTTGTCACAGTTCTGCAAGTGCTTAGCTATGTCTTTTATGATGTGAGATGTTCTATCTGTGCCAGCATCAAATTTGATCAACAGCTTCCCTTATCGTCTCTCTTGATCTGCCAAGATTCTTGAAGGGAGGGCAATGAGTCAGCCATGGGGCCCTTTCCTCATTTCTTTCAGTTACTTTCCTATGAGCCTTGTGAATAGAGACATTTAGAAAACAAAAACCTCTTACTCAAAATAAACAAATTTAAATTAAGATATGTTTTGAGAAGAAGAGTTGGGGAATCCTCTGTGCTTGGGAGTGCCTATAAATTTGAACAACAGAGTTTAGAAGTGGAAGGCAATTACTTGTTCCACCTCTGATATTTATGCAGAAGCACACATTTGGGGGGTTAAGAATCTACTAGAGTTGAGTTTGGTCCTCTGACACTGTCACGTACAATACTGTTACTTCAGGCAGTTATTAGCTCCATAGTCCTTAAATTCAACACCTGCAAAATGGGGATAATAATGATGGCTGTCATAGTGTCTTTGTGTGTGTTAATGGAAATGATTTCTGGTTGAAAGAAAACCTTCTATAAATTGTAGCTGTTATTATTATTATTTACTAGTTCCAACGAAGATAATACAAGTAACTGTGTAGTTTTAGAACCCAGTTCTTCTGTCTCAATAAGTCTGATTCCTCTTGTTTATTTCAAGAAGAGAGATCTGTATTTTGATATCAACATAAACATCAACCATTAAAACATTTATAGCTGACCAGGAGAAGCAGACTGATAGCATCATCTTACTAATTTAGCTTTGTTAAATATCCTTAGATGTTGCTTGTCACTTTACCGTTTTAAATTTACATCAGCATTTTATCAATTTTGGAAAATGTTCATTGTTACATATACCAAAAAAATCTGGTTTTACATTCTGTTTTCCATGTAGGATATCACATTGATATACTACATGATTTTCAAGGAATTTTTCACACCAAAATTGTGTTTTACTGTAAAGAACATAAACAATTCAGAGAACCATTGCTGAAGAGAACACTCAAACATGTGAGCACTGATATAATATGCTTGAGGAAATCTCTGTTGGTATTCAGAAAATCAATTCTAACTTTGCATATAGTTTATACTTTATTTTTAGTATATAAACTACAGTCATAAAATTAATTCTGAGAAAATAAAGTTTTTAATGAGAGTAATTCCTTTCTCCATGAAGTTTATTGATGAATAAAATGAGATTGGGGACAAAGAATCACTATTTTCCACAATAAAATATAATGGTAACATATGTCTTTAATGTCCTCAAGAACCTTTATGACTAATGAATTCTAAAGCCAAAACACCTCTTTTGTAAAGAAACAGGAATCAGAATGAAATTTTAAGGTTAACTGTGTTTATATGCATGAGCGATTATTGTATAAGGACATTAATAATAAATTACAGAGATTTATAAATAAGTTATCTATGGTAAACTAAACCAGGACTTCTAAATTCCCCCTTTTCTTTGCATACATTGAGCTATTATTTAACTATAAGCTACTTTGCAATTAACTACAGATGTTTTCTAAATTTTATAGATCTCTGCTGGAGATGCGCAATTCCAGATAACCATTACAGAAATTATTAATTCTATGACCTTTACTTTATGTCCAACAATTTGTTAAGGATCTTGGTTGTTTATTAGATGTCGCTTCAGAAATATTTATCCGTGACTGCCAGACATCTTAATTACTCTCCGATTTTTGGATTGATTACTGTGACAACCCTTCCTTTCACAGAGCAGCACAAACCACATGTACGTGACATTAGACCTTCAAATAGTTTTTGAGGATCATCAGACCCGAAAAAGACCATTTACTCTACATAACTGAAAGCGAAGTGCTGTGCTAAGCCAACTCTCTTTTGCTCCCTTGGTTCTGCTCTCAACCGCTCTGGGAGGACGAAAGAGCCTACCTGCCTTTACTGCATCTTGCTAATTCAGGATTTTGTAAAAATGTCTTAGCAAAGAGATAGACGATCTAAAATGCTATAATCCTTGAAGTCCTCTGTCTGGTTTTTGTTAGTTGTCCTCTGATGTGTATTAATTGTATCATGCACTGGGCACAATATTTATCGTTACACTTGTATTCCTTTATGAGATAGGGAGCTGCCAATTTTGTAGTAAATTGAGTGTGTCAAAGACTTGGATGAATGCCAACACCGAGACAGACTCAGAAAATGTGCTTTTCCTGCAGGTGAGGGAGACTGGACCAACTTGCATTGTTTCTGTCATCTCTATGATAATTGATTTTAACCATATTATCTGAATTAAAATGTGACAATTATTTATTCCCCAGACTGGCTTCCTGGAAGCTGTCCAATTTTCTTATCCTATTTTGGAAAAAAGCACAGCTAAAATATGAACAAATCATTAAGAATTGATGCCTCCATGATGTACATATTCATATGAAAGATGACACCTTTAAGTCATGATTTTAAAACTACATTAGTAAAGAGGAAAATGTATAGGAGAATAGACCATAACTCTCCCTGGCACAGCTGGAGTGCTGTATGATGAAAAGTAAAAAGAGCCAACTATTAGCTGGCCTTTTGGGCCTGCTGCATGGATCTCCATCCCTCACACAAATCCGTGTTGGCTCGTTTGCTGATGGCTGTGATTGACTGTTGGGCCGTATTATCCCCTGCTGTTCCCCCTCCCTCACTTCTGGGGATATCAACAGCAGGAATTGTCAGTCAGGGCTCAATTGATTATCCTTAAAATTTGCTCCTGCTATTGACCATAATGGGGAAAAAATTCATGCCTCTGAATTATTCAGAATGAAAATATACACAGGAAAAAATCGATAAGGCACATCTGATATTAAAGACAAATTAAAACAGTCAGTAGACGGGGGCTTGAGGCAGCTGCTATGTACAAAGAAGGAAGGGAGCATTTTGGAGATAAAGGAAAAGTGTTTTTTTTTTTTTCTTAAAAAAGATGTTATAGTTGACAAGGCCTTTCAGAATTAATAGCTATATTAATGGAGGCATTAGGGCTTCCTGGCCAGTTTGTTCCTTATAACTGTTGGCACTGTACTTGAGACTCTGGTAATTTCTTTATAACAGTCCCATAGCCTTTTAAACATAAATGCAACATGCCATCCTGAAGGGGTGAAATGACAGAAAAATCTTCACGTCAAAACTGAAACATCAACAAGTACCTAGAAGTGGGCATTAGGCCGACAGAATTTGACAGGAGTTAGACACTAAGCAACCGAGAAGAAATTGCTCTGCCTGTAATCATATCTGTGCCATACAAACTTGCCACGCACCATGGACAGAGAGTTTCTGGGCTTGCTCCTTCAGGCTGTTGGGCACCAGTGTGGGGGGAATGTGTGGGAAATCTCTGGGTAGAAACACGTTCCAGTTTAATGTTGGGGAGAGGGACATTCTGCGATGGCAGTGAAGTGGTGTGGTCAGTTTCCATCACTTAGAGATCTGATTTCTTTGCTGAGAGCCCTTGCGCTCCGCCTATCCCCCTTTCCCTTCATTAATAGATCCAGCCCAAGTAATCAAAATTTTTATTTAGCTTCTCCATCTCATCCTGTCCACGAGGTTCCAGTCTTAGTTATTCATTTGTTTTCTTCTGCAGGAGAGGAATTGGGCTGGTAGCCCCCCCCCAAAAAAAAAAAAAACCCTCAACACTATTCTTCCTTCCCATCAAGGGTCAGGAAGTGGTTTGAAGCACAGGGATCTTCATTTACAAGGTAGGTGGTAACACTCTTCTTTGCTTTTGGTTGAAATGTCACTCAGGAGGCGAGTAGAGAGAGAGTTCTCTTGGGACTTTTCTGTTTTCCAGCCTGACTTCTGAAGTGAGCCCTGGGAGGCGGGGAGCCATTCCCTTCCTCTGAAATAAGCAGGGCCATATGAACATCACAGGACAGCATTTGCTCTGTCCAACCAAGGTCTTTTCCTTTGCTTTGGACTTTCTTGGATTTTCCATTTATGAGAAATGGTACTATATGCACATACCAGATACACAGACAGACAGACAGACAGACACACCAATGCATAGAATTGGATGTTTATCTGTGAGACAGAATCTTGTCCCTAACAGGATAACATTCAGGATAATCTGACTTTTGCTTAATAGCTGTTAAAAAGAAGAGAGTGAACAAAATGCATGGGAAGCTTGATGTCATCTTATAATATCACACAGACAGCAGAGGCTTCTTTGCTATTGATTCATCAGCCTTCTTCAGTGGCCTGTCTCAATCCAAGTTAATGCTATTTATTGACAATAATCAGAGAGAAAAAGAGGAGGACATCAGCCAGTTCACTCTCACGCTCCTAGGTCCCAGTCCTGCTTTTTAATTTTGCCTGCATCCTGTTTTTGTTTAAGCATCTCGGATCCCCTCACTGATTCTCACATTCACTCTTTCCTCTCTCTTTAAAATTCTGGAACTCCTGAAATTCAAACACACTTGCCCTCATTTATGAAGCTGCGTCTGGCTTGGTGGGAAACACAAAGCAATCAGAGAGGATTTGCCCATCTGCCTGCACATAGCATCTGCACGAGTGCCCTGCCCTTCTGTCTGCAGCCAGCACTTACGCAGGAGCAGCAGGTTGCATTCCTTCCCCAGTCCATGGACACTGCTCCAGTGGTCTCCTTCCTGCATCACCAATCTGTACCTTTCTACCAGCTCGTTCCCACTGGTATGCAGATGTGGTGCTGTTTCTCCCAGCTTGAAACAAGCAAGAAAACCAAACCAAGGAAACCAAAACCTTTCTTGACCCCATTTCCTCGTACTACTGCTCATTCCCCCCTACCTTTCCAAGAAAACTCTGTGCAAGCTCTGCCTAGACTACTGCCTTCAATTATTCTCTCCTCGTGTACAATTTCCAATTTTTTATTTTGACAACTTCAGACTTTCAGAAAACTCGTAATTAGCTTCTTATGGTGTTAATATTTCATGTAGCCATAATGCAGCGATTTTAAAAAAGGACATCTCTCATTTACTCTTAAACTCAGTTATAATCTCTTTCCTGCAAACAGGGTTGTGATGATCTCCACATTACTAAATCAAAAGGTCACATGTGAGACCTCACCTTGTTTGACTTGCCCATTGCGTGTCACATGATTGAATATTCTCTCCCTTGGAACTTTTGACTTTCCAGGCTCCCCACTCTTCCTCCTGCTCTAGTCTCAACCCGTGCCTGCTGTCGGTGCTGTTTGTAAATCCTTTGACCTTTGAACACAAGAGTTCCCAGAGAGCAGTCCTTGGGAACGTCATCTCCTTTCCTATGTTCTTCTCTTCCTTGGTCTCCCTACAACTCCCATTGTTTTCAGTACCCCTATACCCCGGTCACTTGCGTATTTCTTAACTTTAGCTGGAATTTCCTCCCATTAACAGTAGGCTCAAAAGTCAAGCTCTGCATTGTTAACATTTATTTGAATATTTAAAATAGATATTAAGTATGAAACTTCCAAATTGTTTCTCCAACTGTATGGCCTATGTTTGTCAATAACAACTTCAGCCTTCTGATGCTGAAAGAGAGAAACACTGGAGAAACACGCTTCTGTTTTCCTCGTGTCCTACATTGAATATCTCAGAAAATTCTAGTAACAGCCTCATCACAACACATCTGGAGTCCAGTCATTTCTCAGTACCTTCTCTGTCAGGATTCCAGCCTCAAGTTACTGCAGTTGCTTCCTTAGACTACAGCTTCGTGTCCGATTTCCTTGCTCCTGCCCCTGCCCAGACCTGCTTTCCACCTGTAGTGGTCTTGTTAAAACATGAAGAGATTATTACTATTGCTCTGTTTGCACTGACATGGGTCTACCCAGAATAAAACCCAAAAGTTTTGGGAACAGCTCACAAGGCCCCAGTGGTCTGTTTTCTCAAAAACTATCAATTTGTTGCTCATTGTATCAATTATCTCTGGCTACTCTTCTCTCCTCGCAGATGTACTTGGAACATTGCCGCCTGCTTTCACCTCAGGGTCTGTATACGTTCGGTGCTGAGCTCTCTCCTATAGAACCTCTTTCTTCAGCTGTTCTCACCATGCGTGTCTCCTCTCCCTCAGGTCTTCACTCAAATGTCAGCAAAGCCTATTTTGATCATACTCACCATGCGTGTCTCCCTCAGGTCTTCACTCAAATGTCAGTGCTCAGCAAAGCCTATTTTGATCATACTTAAAATTACCCCCTTCCCCACAATATTTCCTATCTTAATACCACTTAATTGATTAATTAGATTTTTGTTTTCCTTTTAAGACAGGCTTATCTCAGGTAGCCTAGGCTTACCTGGAATATATTATATACGCAAAACAGGCCTTGAATTCCTGATCTTCTGATTCTCACTTCACCCCCAATCTAAAGCTAGAATTATAGTTATGTGTGTTTGGCTTCAATACTTAGTCTTTAAAATTATTTATAACCATCAATGTACTCTTTATTTTTTAAATTATTTGTTTCTACTAGAAAGCAAGTTCCATAATTTCAGCAATTCTGGGTTTCTTCCATCTTAAATGTTACATCCCTAGTTCCTTTTCTATTGTCAACAACATAGCAGATAGTAAAAAAAAAAAAAAAAAAAAAAAAAAAAAAAAATTATGGGATAAAGGCATGGTAATCCCATCTGATAGAAGACAGCAAAATGCTACCATCCAGTGAAAGCAGAACAAAGCCTTTAGAAGTTAAGTTACTTGTACAGAGATGAAGGGGTCACTGAACTTAGTTAGGCGAGGGTTATAAGAACTGACCCAGGGCAAAAGAGTGTGGCAAAGTTATTGGTAGTCAGTAGATTAAATTCTTTGGATCCAAACTTCTCAAAAGAAAAAAAATCTAAGTAAACTTTCACTGGAGGGTGATAAGAAGGAATATTAATCTGCCAGAACAGTTGTTTGCTCTTATAAAATATGTCAGTCTTCATAATAACGGGAAATCCAAAAGCAGCTTTGCTGATTGAATTGAAAGTCAATGGAAATCAAAGAATTGTCCATGTTGAATTATTAAGTAACTGTTTCTAAATTAAGCATCTTGGATGAGCAACAAACTGACCTGCAGGTTGCACAAATGTATGTTTTTCTCATCCCTGCATTAGAAAAAGTTGTATTTGATGCATGTAGAGCATCAATCAAGAATCTAAGAACAGATGTGTGAAATAGCCATCCATCAAGTGGGATATCCAGCCACTCTGCATTAGAGCTGTCTGGAACACATTTCGTGGATAGTGCAGGGGACGAGGGAGCAGTTGTCATCTGTCTCTACCAGTCGAATCCACAAGAGCATGGGAAACACACATTGATACAAACCAAAAGTTGTGCCCAGCAGTGTCCTTACTCTTAGATTGACAGCTTGAGGGATGAAAGAAACCATTCAAACATGTAAGATGTTCTTCTAGTATTTTTGGAATAAACTTTTATTTTAGGACACTTTTTGTTCTGTAGAAAAATTGCAAAGTTACTCAGTTCTGCACAGAGTCCCCTTGGCGGCTCAGTGGTCTCCCCCATCTGTAGCATCTTATAATAGTATTGCATAGTTGTTGTAGTTAATGAAACAGCATCAATATATTATCTTTACTTATTAAATTTCCTTTTTTGTTAGCATTTCCTTAGTTTACTTAGTACCTCTTTTCTCTTTATACCCAGAATACCGCCTTGCATTTAGTCCTCATGTCTCTTTCATTTCCTCGTCAGTGTGACAGCTTCTTGGATTTTTCTTGTTTTTTCATGACGTTGGCAGTTTTGAAGAAAACTGTCAGCATTGTTGTTGAGTGTTTCCCGTTTGGGATTTTCATGATTAGATTATAGAATATGTTTCTGGAAGGGTGACTATAGAGGTATTGTTCTCTCCTTGTATATGGAATGTACATATTATCAGTCTGATTTCTTGCTGTTGATATGAGCTGGTTACCTCATTAAGGGAATATTTATCAGATTTCTTTACTGTTGTGATTTTTCTTCTCTCTTTCTTTCAATGCTATTCTCTTTGGAAAGAAGTAATAATGCTGAACTTTGTTATAAGGAAAGGAAAGTTATATTTATCTCTTTGAGAGTGGAAAAGCTATGTGATTATTTGAGGTTCTTCTTCACAGATGAATTGTCTTTTATCTTCTATCATCTATCTATCTATCTATCTATCTATCTATCTATCTATCTATCTATCTATCATCTACCTATCTATCTACCTATCTATCTATCATCTATCATTTACCATTGATCAATCTATCTATTACCTATCTATCAATCATTGATCAATCTATTCATCATCATCTATGTCTATATCTAGCTATCCATTAATCTATTGATCTATCATCTATCTATCTATATCTATATATCTATCTTCATCATCATTTTTATCATTTATCTATCATTTATATACCTATCTATCATTTATCTATCTATATATCATCCATTTATCATCTATCTATCCATTTATCTAGTATGTATTCACAGATAACTGTTTTATACATTTTTGGAATATGATTCAATAATGCTTTTGTTTTTGCCCAAACTATTCTATATGTGGCCATTGGGAGACTTCATGATTTATGCCTGTGTGCTTTTGACATGTCCCATCATTGTGGTTTTGTTTTCACACATATATTATATAGGCATGCACACACATATATATGTAAACAAGGGATTTTATGTGGTATTTGGTATGTAGCTGTGCATCTATGTTTATACTAAACATATACTGGTGGCTTATTGAATCACCACCTGGATTCCTCTTCTTGCTTATGTATAAACATGTATTCTAGCAGCAAGCATTTGAAATCTATAAATTATCATTTACCCAACTGTCTAATTCTAGCATGTATACATAGTGATTTTCAAAATTACTAACCTATGCCCTTGTGGGAAACAATTTTATCAATTAGAGTGAAGAACTTATGCAATATGTTTTTCCTTTAGTATTGCATAGTTTATTCATTCATAATGTTGTTTAGCATAGCCATCCCCACCCCCTGGTCTCCTGTCTCCTTTGGTTAAGTTGTGTTTAGACTATTTTGGTTACATTCAGCATTTTATCCTGTCTTCTCTTAATCCCCAGAATGACTTTTTAAAATGTATAATTTATGTCTATTCTTAGTGCCACAAAGGTTTTGACAAAGGCATAGACTCATTAATTCATATCTACAATAGCACATGGATAAGTTTTACTGTCTAAATAACTGAGTAACTTCATCACTTCAATCCTCATTCAAGCCCCCTGTTTCTGACAGCCACTGACTACGTTAGCCTCACTATAGCTTTGTCTTTTACAGAGTGTCATACTGGAATTATTTAGTATGCAACCTTTTAAGACTGGCTTGTTTCAGCTAGCAATATGTACTTAATATTTTTCTATGGTTTTATAGATCATTACTTTATTGTTGCAGAGTGTTCTATTACATGAACATGTAAATTTTTGACATACTTACCTATTGAAATACACCTTAAGGCTGGGAGTGTAACTTAGTGGTAGAGCCCTTTCCTAACAATATGATGTCTTGCTTGAGGCCCAGTACTGCAACACAATTACCACTAACGAAAACATATGAAACAAATCCAAATCACTTACCTTAGTTGTGTCTAATTTTGAGTCATTATGAGAAAGTGGAAATGCATATTTATGTACAGGGTTTATGTGGACTTGAGTTTTCAAATTACTTTAGTAAATGGAAAAGAGTACATATAATATTTAGATTATGTTTAGTGTTGCAAAAAATATTGCTTGACTATATTTCAAATTGGTTGGACCATTTTGTACCCCACCAACAATATGTGACTTTCTGTTATTTCACACCCTAGTTTGTAATTGGTGCCACCAACTATCATTTTAGCCATTCCAAAAGGCATATAGTGGTATTTCCTTATTTTAATTTGACTTTTTAATACAAATTATATAGATCATCTTTTTATATGCTTATTTAGAAAGAACCTATTTTTATTTTTGACACAGAATCTTATGCTGCCAGGCTGGATTTGAACATCTTATGTAGCTAAACATGATCTTGTATCCCTGGTCACCCTGCCTCTACTTCTCAAGTGTTATGATTCCAGTCTCATGCCAACAAACCCATTATGTTCAGTGTTAAAGATGGAACTCTAAGCTTTGTGTATGCTAAATACTCTGCCAAGTGGAATAATCCCCAGCTTCCCAGAGGACCTAGTTCACAGGATGCCAATAGCCTTACCTGATATGAGTTTGTGTTCTTGTGCTGGGAGTTTATCAGTATTGAGTATGAAGTTGTAGAAACGGAGTGATGAGATTTTTTTTTTTTTTTGAGATGCTTGCTAGCATATAATTCAAAATGGCTGAAAAGAGTTCTAATATTATTACTATTATTACAAAATGGGTAAGGAAGAGAAAGTATGTCCTGACAAATGATTCTATTTTCTATATTACTTTTTGTAATTAAGTTGATTTGTCATCCATATAACATTAATTAAATTTTTTTTGGTTGAAGCTGTCAATTTTCAGTGAGTTCCCTCTAACAATTTATACAAGTCCACCTCACCTCGACCTATCCATATTGCTCACGCTCAGATTAAAGGGCACTGGACCATTGCAAGGGCCCTCTTTTAGACTCGCAATGCTTCTGGCTTTAATATTCTGAGCTAGATCCACAGAATTCTCTTACAGATGCTCAGCATTCAATCCTGAAGGCTCCACTTCATCACCAGGTAATTAGTATTTTCATTAACTTGCTTATTGTCAAGGAAAATGAGCCTTGATCATCTAATTTTTCCTCAATGAGTTGAATATTGTAATATATCTATAATTAATGTGCTTTATGCCACAAACGTGTAATGGAGTGGAAATCTGAGGCAGCTCCCAGCAGTCACTGTCAGTAAATGTTTGATGAATAAACAGAGACTTTCTAATGGGAAATGGTGGCGACTTTTATAAGCAGACACAATAAAGACTTTATTAACATACTTAAGAAGCATTCTGGGAAATAGAATGGAATGCATTATTACTGTAGGCTCCTTTTGTGAAAAGTAAATTTTACTGTCCCCATAACAAATGTTTACTTGTTTGATGCAACTTGTAGTACTAGTATTTTATGGTGTATTCTCGAGTTTAGTAGAAAGATGCTTAAATCAGAGATACATTCCTTAAGGATTTGAGATTGTGGGGGAATTAAACACTACCAGTGATTCTTTCCATGACTCATTTACATACCTGGTCTAAATGGAGAAGGTTCTGATTTCAGAAAAAATTTTAAGAGCTCAAAGACAAATGTCAAAACATTAAGCAAGCTAATAAATAGAAGAATTAAATATATAGTTTTTCATGAAGAGTTCAATTTTAAATAGTAGTTTAAAAATAAAAGGGAAACAAATTAAATTTTAGAGTATATGTGTTTGCCCCCTAATATTAACACATTTTCCTTTGCTTATGGAAACATACAGTGGTATGACATGGGAATTATTCTTTCTTTATTACCTGTTTAGATAGAATCAGAGAGTCAGAGGAGCGAGCCCAACTGTTCTGTCTTCATGTGGGCATTGGCAACAGAAGGGTTTTGAATTATTTTTCTGTGGATTTATTCCTAGAAAATAGCTCAGTGATAATGTCGGCCTGGATGACGCTGCTCATCTCATTGAGCACATTGCAGTAGGCATGGGCTTGTCTATATGTGTCCTTCTTACCTTTATCACTTCCCCAGTGCTTGTACCATCTACCAAGGGCATAGACAGTGGAACCCTACATGGACACACAAAAGCTGCTCCCAGCTCCATTCAGCCATGGTGCTAAGCCTTCTGTAAAGACAAAGAGAAAATAAATCTGGAAAAGGAGAAGTGGAGAGTGATACTCTAATTACAGCCACCAGAGAGCTGACCTGGCCTTAGTTTTCTGAAGATTAAAAACTTTCTGAAGGGAGAATGCAATCATGTCATTTTCAGCTCAAGGCCTCTAATGGCTTCCCGTTTATCTTGGTTTAAAGGCTATACTTTTCATAACATCTATTCACATCTCTGAGCTTGCATAGCACGTTCTAGCTAGCACCCACTCTATCAGTCTTCTCTATAGCCACTCTGTGTGTAGTTAGCCCCTTGAAATGGATGCTTCCATTTAGCATAGGCCTTTTCCCTGCTGAGGTTATGGCCCCCTCACAGTCACCCTCCACCATTTGGTTCAAAATCATTTTCTTGGGAAGCTGTCTTCAGGACAATTTCTTTTCTTTTCTGAGCTATTGGAACCACAGACTATTTTCTTCTTAGAGTGCCCAGTGTCACCTGGGCACTCATTTAAGTGATGTCTAGTAACCAGAAAGTTCTTTATCTGAAATAAAGTAAAAATGTACTGGGAATGCAAAGCTATGTCTGATTTGAATATAGTATTCTTAGTGTTAACACAGTGCTAGGCACATAATAATTACCCACACATGCATATTTGGAAGAGATGGTGTTGTTCCATATAGACTGTTGAAGTATATTTATATTTCAATGTACTCACTTCAAAATGGCCCTGTTTTACTTACAGTTCTAGTCTTGTGAGGAGACACCATGATAAAATCAACTTAGAAGAGAAAATATTTAATTGGGGGCTTGCTTATAGTTTTAGAGGATTAGTCCATGATTATCGTGTCAGGAAGTAGACACTCATGCTGCTGGAGCAGTAGCTGAGAGCTTTACTTACTGATCTGCAGGCAGCAGGCAAAGAACAAGACACTGGGGCTGGCTTGGCCTTTTGAAACCCCAAAGCCTCCCTGGCCACATTGACATACATCCTACAACAAGGCCACACCTCCAAATACTTCCCCAACAGTCTCACTAATTGGGCATCAAACATTCAAACAAATGAGCCTGGGAGTGCCATTCTCTTTCATAATAGGTCCTCTGACAGATGCTTAAATACAGAGATGTTTATAGTCCTCAGTCTCCAGCTGCTTGTGAAAGGGTCTCATTGAACCAGTTATCCTCTGGCATATTGATTGAGCCAGTATTCAGAAGAAAATATGATGTGAATTCAAGATAATAGATGGGAATAATTAGTTATCCTTGATTTGTTATTTTATTTAAAAAAGTGTGTGTGTGTGTGTGTGTGTGTGTGTGTGTGTGTGCACGCGCATGCACACATGCTCGCATGCACACGCAGAATGGGGAAGGTGCACACTATGAGCACAGTGCTTGCAGAAGGCAATGGATTCTCCTGTACCTGGATTTGGACTTCACTGTGAGATACCTGACAGTGGTGCTGGGAACGGAACTCCAATCCTCTGGAAGAGCTGCAAGTGCTCTTAACTGCTGAGCTTCAGCCCCAGTCCTACCCCCTCAAAACAAGTTTATGAACAGCTGAGATTTCTAAAAATCACATTTAAAATTTTATTTTCTGTGTATGGGTATTTTGCCTGCATATGTCTGTGTACAATGTGCATGCCCAGTGCCCATAAAAGCCAGAAGAGAGTATCAGATACCCTGGAGCTGGAGTTACAAACAGCTGCTATGTGGGTACTGGGGATCAAACCTAGGTCCTCCGGGAAGGCAGCCAGTGCTCTAAACCTCTGAGCCAAGTTTCCAGCCCTAGCTGAGATCTTCAGAGCATCGCAACACAAACATATTTTCAGCTCCATGGTTTTTGTTTGTTTGTTTGTTTTACATCTAATTGCTGCTGTACAGCCTCCTTTACACCAGCACAAGCTGCAGCTGAGGCAGACATGGTCTTCTTGATGTATGGTGTCTTCTCCAATGTGATTGTACTTGTTACCTTTTTGTGTGTCATTGTCACAGAATATCTGCCTTGTGGGGTGTTTACCCACCAACCCCACATCTCCCCAGAGTTTTCTTGAGTGTGGGCAGCAGGAAATATTGGATAGAAGGATTTATAGTGCAGAGATAAACAGATAGAAAATAAGGAATAGACTCCAGAGGGCCTGGAACCTTTTCCAAAGGCCCTGACTGTCTCTGCCCCAGGGTATTTATAGAGACCCCAAGGGGGTGGAGCAAAACACCTCCTTTCCCAGTACAGCCAAGTGCAGACCATTTCAGACACCTGCACTCAGGCCCATGACCCTAATCATCCTCTATGCAGACCTGCTAGGTAAAGCCATGAGAACCTGAAAACGGGCTCCCATACTGCCTAAAGCAAATTAAAGGAGAACAGATGGACTCTGGCTCACAGTTTAAGGAGATACAGTTAATGGTGATGGGCAAGGCATGGTGACCGGTGGCTTCACTGTGATAGGAGAGTGTGTATGTCTAGGACGTCTCACCTCCTCTCATCTTGATGGAGTAGTAGCAGAAAGAGAGAGGAAGTTAGGCCAGGCAATAATTCCTAAGACCCATTACATTTCATATCCAATACCTACTACGTCTCCCATCTCTGCATTACAAAAACATTACCTATTTCTTGTGCCTTCTCTGCTCTCAACTCCAAGGTGCTAAAAACCACAGACATTTTAAGCCTTGTGTGGTCGTGCAGCGTTGTTTCCTTGAATGCAAAGTAAGATAAATGAATCTCGTGGCACATATAAACAAGAAAGCTTTGGACACAGTAAAGGTGGATGATACTAAGAACAACAATGAAGGGCTGGAGAGATGACTCAATGGTAAGAGCACTGGCTGTTCTTCCAGAGGACCTAGGATCCCTTCCAAGCACCCACTCAGTGGTTCACCATCATTGTAACTCCAGTTCCAGGGGATCTGGTGCCCTCTTCTGGTCCCTGAGGTCACCAGGCATATACATGGTACATAGATGCAGACAAAACATCTCTCTCTCTCTCTCTCTCTCTCTCTCTCTCTCTCTCTCTATATATATATATATATATATATATATATATATATATATATACATATATATATATATAAACTTTAAAGAGAATAAAAAATGAAAATTGATATTTATATATGTATTACTAATAATATGTCTTATTGGTTCGTAGGAAACAGTGAAAGTTTTAAAATAAACTTCCATGGGTCAAAAACTATAACAGTTAATGAAGGGTTAGGTTCTTCATTGTCTGTATTTCCCCTGAAATGCTGTCTGTAGGTTTATGGAAGCATTAGAGATAATTTATGGTCACCCAACATACTTTAATCCATTCCGAATACATGATACTATGTTGATCTTCTTTCCTTATTTTTTTACATGCAGCTAAGAGCTGTAATTATTCTAACAACTTCAAAAACTTAACTTGAAACAAGCATTTTAATAATTAAAAAATATGGACCTTGATCAAGAGAAAAATAGGATTGTACACATGTGGAATTTTCTTTTTCTTATACACAATTCTGGGTAGAAAATCAAATTACTTGAGTGTCAATTCCTAGAATTTCACCAATCAAGAGAGTTTTCTTTTTAAAGAGAGACATATTTTTTATATGTGCCTGCTGCCTAAAATGCAATTTTGCCTTCCAAAGTGAGAATTCGATGAGAAAATGCATCAATTTTATTCACTAACTCAGTTATAAAATCTTTTAATAATATTTTGCTTTTTTGTTCATATCTTTGAAATATCTTACCAGATGCAGAAAACATCTTACTTTCAGATACTCAGGTGCAAAGGAGTCACCAATTATCATTACCTCTCTTCAGTCCCATGCAACAATACCATTCTTGTATTACGTAAACATTGGAACCAAGTAGGCAAATGTCGTAAAGCGTATACCTCAATGACCATGGGCACATCTAAAGCAGGTCATGCTGTATGTTCAAATGACAAAGTCACAGTGAGTCTTAAAACAAAGACCACATGTGTCATTCATTTCTAAGGTGCTGCTAAACAATTGTCCTAGGTTTTTACTGATTGCCTCTTTCTGTTTTAACTTTTTATTTTTTATTTAAACAAGTCCAGTGACACCAAAAGAATTCTTCAAGAGAATAGCACCAAGGAGAATCACAAGTTAAAATATAAAACTTACAAAATCTTTTTAAAACTTCTGGAATAAAAGCGCAGGAGCCATGACTCTTTATTTTCCTGGAAGAAGATAGGGAGCAAAATCAGCCAAAGGATCCCTGTGAAGGAGTCAGCATCCTAAGGCATACTGACACTTCCTTAATGGACTGCAGTGCACATAAAAATAATTAATCATGTGGAGAAGGCATTGCCAAGGTTAAGACTGAGGTCTCTGGTTTTTAATGGAAATGTTCCGAGCCTGAGCTAAAAGAACATCTTCTCTCGCTGGAGCATTAGGGCATCTGTCATACTTAGCTCAGAATAGTTCAGGAGTTCAGTAAAATATCAGATAGAGTTCAGCACTTTTATTTCTTGGGGTATTAAAACTATATATAATAAGGAAAAAAAAGGGGTTATGATGAACTATTCGACATCATGGGTGGAACATCAAAGAGGTTAAACTTAGAATTTCTGAAATAGCAGGAAAAATATTCTCCTATTGTAGCTATTTCTTTGTGTGTGTGTGTGTGTGTGTGTGTGTGTGTGTGTGTGTGTGTGTGTGTGTTTAAAGTTATTGTTTTATTTGTTCTTTTTAAGGCACTGAAGGAAACTAAAGGCGAATACCTAAGGAAAAACAGGCTCAGTCCAAAGGAGGGAAACTTGAATACGTTTCATTGCTTATTTTAACAGACCCGGTTAGCATACTCATTCATTTTGGCTCCTGGAGAGATTGTCAACAGGTAAAAGTAGTCTCTGAGGGAGCAGCTGATTGTTAATTGTATGATTCTTTTTTCTGTGGCTATATATGGAAAAATGCATCCTCCTAATCTCTGGGTGGTCATGGGGAATGTGGCTCTCCAGTGACCATGGACAAGGACAGTGGAATGGATTCCTGGAAAAGTATGCCATGTTATCAGGGCTGGGAGCGGGGTGGGGGTGGGGGATGCAATGGAAGAGATTGGCTCTCTTTGGTCCACTGAAGCCGGTGGGCACTCTGTCATCATCCAAAACCAGATCGAATTCTTTCAGTCTGTTGATGTCCTGATTCCTGCAGATAGTTAATACATGTGCACTTGGAGAAGTGTGTTCGATAAGCAGGATGCTGTGCAGATGAATCCACGGGTGGGATGGAAATGTTAGATCAATGAAGGGCTGATGGTGATTTAGGGTCCTCAGTTATGAGTTTGAAAGAGGCGTGTGAACAAATGCCTAGCATAGAGGTTGTAGTATATGATAGTTACTGTGCTATTGAATGTTTTAAATCTAAGATGATTTCACATGCCTTCATTTTTACCCTGAAGAGCACATCATGATCAGATGAAAGCAATGAAAGCTTCCAGTTCAGTCTTTCTGATTTAGAGATACGTTTCTAGCTGAGACTATGTGGAGTTACTGCTTTTCAATGCCCAACCTCAATAGATGGAAAGATGGTAAGGCAAGCGGGAGGAGCTCTGTGGTCACATCAGAGGAGTCACTCAAGGTTCCTATGCAGCAGCTCCTTGGACAGAATGGTCTTCATCTCTAGAGCAGGAACACCTTTTTTTAAATTTAAATTAATTTTTATTTTTTATTTTTTTATTTGGATCGCTGTCTTTTTGTGGCTTCTTTGAGATTATTGATGATTATTATAGGAAGGGAGAGTGTTTCTTTTTGGAATCAAAGGCACACAGAGAATACCACATGGTTCACATATACTTTGATTTGAAGAAATAGCAAGTCCCAAAGTGTAACTATGAGGAAAGAGGAAAGAGTGATCAATTCTTCCATCCAATAATCAGTTGCATTTCTGTGGTACTGTGTTTCCCTGTATGGCCAGACCCTTTGCTTGGTGGATATTACAAATTAATGTCTTGCTAGAGCTAAAGAGACTTGGTTCAATGGTCGGGAAAGAAACGTAGGAGGATTGGCCTGGACTTAAAAAGCCTGGTTCTTTGAAATGCTTTGAGTTTTCCAAAGCGTCAATTAGCTCAGATAAAAATGCAAATCAAAGAAAAACTTTCTCAATCTTTTAAAATATAAACTCATAACTCAGTTTCCCAGCCCATCTTTTAGGTGCTTCCACCTCTGCTTCCCCTACAAACATAGTAGGATTTTGGTTTTCATCTCACCTGCCATTTTCAGAAATGGCTTTTACAAAGGCCCACTGAATTAACTAAGAAAGGCACATATGAACGCACAGAGACTGAAACAGCAAGCATAGGACCTATGGGGGTCTGCATCAGGTCCTCTGTGTATATATTGTAGCTATTAGCTGAGTATTTTTTACGGCAATCCTGATTGTGAGAATGAGGGGGTCTCTGACTTTCGTGAGAATGAGGGGGTCTCTGACTTTCGTACCGGCTATTGGGACTCTTTTCCTCCTATTGGGTTGCCATG